>NC_086449.1:319720467-319962967 GCF_028390025.1 Pseudophryne corroboree
CTTTTTTGAGTGAGAGTGAGATAGTGAAACCTTTGTTTTTTGATGGCTCAATGTACACAAACTTTGTTTAATACACAAAGTTATTAAAAATATTGTATTAAATGACCTGCAGGCTGTGTGTATAAGGTGTATATGAAACATAAATTAATTGTGTGAATGTACACACACTTTGTTTAATGCACAAAGTTATAAAAAAATAATGGCTAAAATGACCTTCAGGCTGTGTGTATAAGGTGTATATGTAACATAAATGCATTCTGTGCTTAGATTTAGGCCCCATCACCATGATATCTCATTATGGTATGCAATTATTCCAAAATACGGAAAAATCCCATATCCAAAATACCTCTGGTCCCAAGCATTTTGGATAAGGGAGACTCAACCTGTATATGTACACGAATGATACCATACTTACCTGTTCCACTGGTCTCTGCCACTTCCCCCACAGGCTACTGCTCTTCTTTTACCGGTTGGATACTCCTCTGGGTGCATGAGAAATGGCTGAAAACGATCAGGTCACCTTCTCCTCCTTAATAAAACTTCAACATTCATTAGTACATATATAGGTTACAGTCATATTTTTCATATTTTTATTATTTTCTATAGTTTGTATGCTGTCCGTAACTGCTTCCACATCTACATATGGCGGTGTACTTGCATTCTCTTTTTTTTTTTTTCTTCCTACTTATTTATTGTTGCTACAAGTTCAAACAGTTCTTATATTTCCATTCTTGTCTTATATGACTTTGGTTAAACATACCACCTGCAATACCTTAGGATCAAACTCACCAACCCCTCTTGCTGTCACAGTTTTAAACAATTTGTATGTCTGACCCTTTGTTTTTGGGATTTTATCAGACATATTCAGATCCTTAAGTTCTGCAATACCTCTGGTTTCAAAGCTGCTCACCTTAGGGAATGGTACCCTATCTTTGTCAGTCATACATACCCATTCATTGCAAAAAGCCTCCGTGTGTGACCCATATTTTTAACACATAATAAACCTCGCTGACCCCCTGGGCCGCGGCACCTCAACTTGAACCCTAGTTTCTAAACGCCCACTGCTTGTGCAATTGGATCCCATCGTGGAATTTTTGCCAATAAACGCAATCCCCAATGCACACCGCAGATAGACGGTGAAAGACACCTAACGCTTTCACTCGCTCCTTCTCCACTGAGTACCACGACTCACTCCAATAGTGACCACCGCGTACCCAGCGAGGCCCTAACTGGTTTCTATTCACTGGAAGTGTTTAGGAGTCACTTACTTATTCCAGTGAATATCTGCCGCTGGAGAATTTCCTGAGAGAGACCAGCGAAAACTCCCTATACACCTATACACAAATCACACTTGCGTATGCTCTATACAGCGCTAAAGATACCGCGATTTTACGCAAAAGTTTGTAAAGGGGTATCCAGTTGCGCTATATATATTGCACCCACAAATGCGCGGTCCAATCGCACAGCATATAGGTACTTGTTACCTATCTGCCGTACAACCACGGGTCGTTGTACAAACTGGGACCCTCAGTCCAGAGCGTAATACCAAAAAAAACCTTTTTACTTCAATACTTCGCAATACAATGCACTATCACACTCCTCTACAAATCACCTCATGATTTGCGTATTTCAATCTATGTTAACGTGAGTCAGCCACTTTAAGCCACCAAGCCTCCTCTTACTTGATGTGCCACGGGACCCGACTTCCGGGGTTTAGTTCCACTCACTCCTACGTTCGCTCTCTCAAGTACACTTTGTCTTTTCTGTACAGAAAATTTGGATTCATTCAGGTTGGCAGCTTTACCCCAGAGGCAATACAGTTTTTAAACTAAATTTAGAGTAACCTGCTTTTGAAATCTGAGTTATGTGCTATTGTATTAAATGTCTACTATCCCACCTTTGAACTAAACAACACTATTGTATAATTTGTACTTAGCGACCGCATTCTTACGCACTTTGCGCAAACACGCGACCGTGCGTGTCTCTTACGCTGCGTGCGCAGTCCTTTACTTTGCCCGAGACACGTGTACAAAACCCTGCGTCCGCAATAAAACAAATCACACAGCTTCTATAAATGTGAGCAATACTAACTACTATTGCCCACTAAACACAACTTGTTCTGTATAAACTTTTATGCAGACCTGCGTTTGTGTCTTTACGCTTACTTCCTTAAACATTTATTTTAGTTTTAACTATATAGCAACAAATGTATCCGGTTTCACACAGATCTATAATGACTATAATCAATAATTTAAATGATATGATTCATGATATGATTCAGATTGGATAGCTATCTTGCAGAACATACACTGATATAAATATACACATAGTTATAATAATTATATATATGTACCATTCACTGGTCTCCTATGAGACTCATTTACCCATTCAGTGCTTCTAATTTGTATATCAACAGAGGTTCATATGCCTGTTCAAGAGGGTAGTGGGACAGGTTAATTAACATTTCAATGGCTAGTCTAAACTAGCAAGCAGATTTTAACTAAATCCTAGAGGTAAAAGAAAAAAAAAACTTTTTTTTATCTGTGTGTAATTCTTACATCAAATATTCATCTCTTAACTCTCACTAGGCCCAGCAGAAACTATTTGTAATTGACTATGGCATGGGTTAAATAAATGCATTGGTAACTCATAAATGGTGTTTGATGTGACCAAGGAGAGCTGATTATTCTGAGCAGTGAAAATCGGCCACTTAGAAAATGACCTTCCCAAAATGGCCGCTGCTCCTCCCCCTTCCACATCCATGAGGGTTACACAAAATGGTGGACAGGCCATGTGGTTAGTCCAAAATGGAGGACAGACCATGTGGCTCCCTTTGTCACAAAGAAATCACACATCATACAAGCACCAGAAGTTATTTTAGGCCTGAGTTAAAAATAAAAACTATATCAAGGCTATGCAGCAACTTTTAAATGTACTTTTAACCCTACTTAACAGATAAGCAATCCAATCTGAATCAAACACAATATGACTTATTTGAACCTTGTTTTGCAACAATAAAAATACATTTTTGCATCTTAAATATTATGAGAAACGCATTGTCCCTTGAATTTCATATCAGCGTCTTACTAATAACACAACAATACACACGGATATGATGATTTTCTCAGCTTTTATGATGCGTCCATCACAAGCTGATCGACCACAGCGTCGCGTTTATAATATACAGTGCATCATTAAGAACGTGATATCGCGGACCAGCCCCCATTTAAGAATGCCAAATTGATTTCTCACAAATATTTAAAATGCCTGCTCTAATATATATTGTAAATGCCTGCTCCTCTTATTACCATATCCCATGAATGTGCGCTATACATCGCAAAACACTGCATCCCATAAGAGAAAACAATACACCCACACATTATCTGAGTTCCAAAGCTCATTGATGTATATATTTGTTATTAAAAAGGATATGGATACAATATATATTACAAAGTACAGTATACCTATAGTTACATGATTACAACTCACACAGTAAGCAGTTAAAACATGCAATTACATACAGTAACATACAGTTTCAGTTACATGCCAGCGATACAATACCATTATCCTTAACTTCTATAAATTCGTCTTTCCATATCACTCTCTCTCTCTCTGTAATGTAATGCTGGGACTCCATCTTCCTCTGAGACCTTACAGCAACTCTGAGACCAAACAGGAACTAAGCTCCTGTGTGATCAGTGTGTTATCTAGTTTCTGGGGGAGGGGTTCATGATGAGTCACTATTCTCTTTGTATATGCTGATCAGGTTCAGCCTTGAAGACATCCAAAGGGCTGGCATGAGTTTCCTGTCCACTACCTGTTTGGTCTATGTATTGTTCTAATAAAAGTGATTTTAGCTTTTATACATTTAATCATAATTCCGTGTTGCAATGTCCTACAACTTAATACCAAGTATCAAATGAATCCACACATTAATCTGGTCGTTTCAATAGTAAATATGAAAGGTCTATCTTGTTTCGTTCAAATAATACACATTCATGACATTAATTAATTCGTTCATTTTAAATCATCATGATGTCTTGTGCTTGATATTATTATAATTATGTACTGTATGAAATAAGTGTCGAATCCATCTCTGTGGCATGTCCGTGTAAATGCGTGTGTTACCATATGTGCTCGCTGCGCGTATTTGCAAGTATAGCGACTCATAATGTGTGTAGTTTGTATGTTCTCTTTATGTAATATTTTTTTGACTTCGATACGGTGGACCTCCCTGACTGGAGAATGGGCAGGTGGGAGTGAGGCTCAGATGTTTCAGTTGCGTCTGGGTGTCGTACGGTCTGGATCCCTGAGTACTGGATATTGTGTCCCAGGGATACAAACTTGAGTTTCAAGAGCACCCACCCCAAAGGTTTTTCAAATCAGGCCTGCCAGCTTTGCTGACAGAAAGGGCTATCCTTCAGGAAGCCATTCACAAATTGGAAAGGTCTGCTGTTATTGTTCCAGTTTCACCTCATCTGGTACACCAGGGTTACTATTCAAACCTTTTCATGGTAACGAAACCGGATGGTTCGGTCAGGCCAATTTTGAACCTGAAGTCGCTAAACCCTTATCTGAGGGAATTCAAGTTCAAAATGGAGTCTCTGAGAGTGGTGATCTCAGGGCTAGAGGGAGAGTTCCTGGTATCTCTAGATATCAAGGATGCGTACCTCCACATTCCAATATGGCCGCCACACCAGGCTTATCACAGATTTGCTCTGTTGGATTGTCACTATCAGTTCCAGGCACTGCCATTCGGCCTCTCCACAGCACCGAGGGTGTTCACCAAGGTAATGGCAGAGATGATGATTCTACTTCGCGAGCAGGGGGTGAATTTAATTCCATATCTGGACGATCTGCTGATAAAGGCAGCTTCCAGGGAGAGGTTGTTGCAGTCCATTGCTCTCACGACTCGACTGCTCAGGGAACAAGGATGGAGCCTGAATCTTCCAAAGTCACATTTGGAGCCAACAAGGAGATTGTCTTTCCTAGGGATGATCCTCCACACGGAGGTGCAGAGGGTTGGTGATACAAACGATGATCCGGGATGTCTTGAGACCTGCCCGGTTATCGGTTCATCAGTGCATTCGCCTTCTGGGAAAGATGGTTGCCTCCTACGAGGATCTACAGTAAGGAAGATTTCATGCACGGTGCTTCCAACTGGATCTTCTGGACAAGCGGTCAGGATCTCACATGCACATGTACCAGAGGATACGTCTGTCACCGCAAGCCAGGATTTCACTCCTGTGGTGGCTACAGCTGCCTCACCTTCTCGAGGGACACAGGTTCGGGATTCAGAACTGGATCCTTCTAACCATGGATGCGAGTCTCAGCGGTTGGGGCACAGTCACCCAAGGGGAAACCTTCCAAGGAAAGTGGTCAAGACTGTAATCCATTCTTCCAATAAACATTCTGGAGCTAAGAGCCATGTACAATGGCCTTCTACAGGTGGCGCATCTTCTACAAGATCATGCCAATCAGGTGCAGTCAGACAATGTAACGACGGTGGCCTACATAAACCCGCAGGGCGGAACGAAGAGCAGAGCTGCAAATTCAGAGGTAACAAGAATCCTCCTCTGGGCAGAAAGGCATGCATTGGCGCTGTCAGCAATCTTCATTCCAGGAGTGGACAACTGGGAAGCGGACTTCCTCAGCAGACACAATCTCCATCCAGGAGAGTGGGGCCTCCATCCGGAGGTGTTCATGGAGGTGACAAGTCTTTGGGGTGTACCTCAAATAGACCTGATGGCCTCCCGTCTCAACAAGAAGCTTCGGAGGTACTGTTCCAGGTCACGAGACCCACAAGCAGTGGCGGTGGACTCCCTGGTGACTCCATGGGTGTTCCAGTCAGTGTACATTTTTCCTCCTCTTTCAGTCATGTTTCCTCCTCTTCCACTCATTCCACGGATTCTAAAACTCATAAAGAGAACAGGAGTTCAGGCAATTCTCATTGCTCCGGACTGACCAAGAAGGGCTTGGTATGCGGATCTTCTGGATCTATTGCTGGAAGATCCAAGGCCTCTTCCTCTTTGGATGGACCTTCTGCGACAAGGGCCGTTCACTTATCAAGACTTACCATGGCAACGTTTGATGGCATGGAGGTTGAAAGCCAGATTTTAGCTCGGAAGGCCATTCTGAACAAGGTTATTCCTACCCTGATAAAGGCTAGGAAATGAGTAATGTCTAAACATTACCATCGCATTTGGAAAAAGTATGTATCTTGGTGTGAATCCAAGAAGTTTCCTATGGTGGAGATTCAACTTGGTCGGTTTCTCCTCCTCCTGCAAGCAGGTGTGGATATGGGCCTGAGTTTGGGTTCCATAAAGGACCAGATTTTGGCCTTATCCCTTTTCTTCCAGAAACAACTGGCTCCACTCCCAGACTTTTTTGAGAGGGGTTCTGCACATCCAACCTCCCTTTGTGCCGCCTACAGCTCCCTGGTATCTTAACATGGTGTTACAGTTCCTCCAATCGGGTTGGTTCGAGCCTCTAAAGGAGGTTCAGGTCAAGTTTCTCACGTGGAAGTCTGTCACTTTGTTGGCCTTGGCTTCTGCTAGGTGTGTGTCGGAGTTGGGGGCTTTATCTTGTAAAAGCCCATACTTGATCTTCCATGAAGAAAGAGCTGAGCTCTGAACACATCAGCAGTTCCTTCCAAAGGTTGTGTCGGCATTTCATATCAACCAACCTATTGTGGTGCTAGTTGCTACTGACTCCTCAATTCCGTCAAAGTCCTTGGATGTTTTAAGGGCTCTGAAAATTTATGTGAAGAGGACGGCTCGTCACAGAAAATCGGACTCTCTCGCTGGATCAGGGTCACTATCCAGCATGCATATTCTGTGGTTGGGTTGCCGTGTCCAATATCTGTTAAGGCCCACTCTACTCGTAAGGTGGGTTCTTCCTGGGCGGCTGCCCGGGGTTTCTCGGATTTACAACTTTGCCATGCAGCTACTTGGTCTGGGTTGAATACGTTTGCTAAGTTCTACAAGTTCGATACTTTGGCCTTTGAGGACCTAAAGTTTGGTCAATCAGTTCTGCAGGAGCCTCTGTGCTCTCCCTCCCATTCTGGGAGCTTTGGTACATCCCCATGGTACTAATGTGGACCCCAGCATCCTCTAGGATGTAAGAGAAAATAGGATTTTAATTACCTACCAGTAAATCCTTTTCTCGTAGTCCATAGAGGATGATGGGCGCCCGCCCAGCGCTTCGTGATCCTGCAGTGGTTATTTAATTCAGTACTGCTTTGTTCTTGGTTAAGTACTGTTTTGGTTACTTGGTTAAGTAATATTGTTCAGCCGTTGCTGAGTTTTCGAGCTGGTTAGCTTGATTTGCCTTGTATGTGTGAGCTGGTGTGAATCTCGCCACTATCTGTGTAAAATCCTTCTCTCGAAGTTGTCTGTCTCCTTGGGCACAGTTTCTAGACTGAGTCTTGTAGGAGGAGCATAGAGGGAGGAGCCAGCCCACACTATCAAAGTCTTAAAGTGCCCATGGCTCCTGGTGGACCCGTCTATATCCCCATGGTACTAATATGGACCCCAGCATCCTCTACAGGCTACGAGAAAAGGATTTATCGGTAGGTAGTTAAAATCCTATTTGGCCATCCTGACTACCCGTTGAAGTCAGGTCTTATCCTGCGCTGTGGCCGATCCAAACCGCACTATCAACATACCAAGAACAGAACATTGCTGTGTAAAAAAGAACCACCAGTCCTTACGGCAAACCAGACTTCCTACGTTGCCATAAGAAGTACAGCTTCCACTACACCTTCCTCACAATAACATCAATATTTATCCCCCACTTCAGATCCCTGGAAATGACAGAACCCAGGAATATAAAGGACTTCACCACAGCTACTACTGTATCTGTTACTGTGAGGAATGGAACAGCAGGAAGCGGCCTCCAGAGACACACAATCAACTCGACCATCTTAACCAGATTTAACTCCAAATTATTCAACCTACACCAAAGGGCCACCTGCTCAACCTCCCTCCTATACGCAAAATCATAGATGGGTCACCCGAAGTTTAGTCGTTTGTATATAATGAAAAAAGCACTGGGAAGAGAACACAACCTTGATGAGCCCCCGTGCTAATCGTCCTTACACTAGATGAATACTTCCCCAACCTAACACACTGCTCCCTATTAGCCAAAAAAAACTCTTTGTTAAATGCAGAAAATAAGCAAACCATATGAAGCTTCTGTTCCCAAAACTGGTTCACTTTGATCAAGTGGGTTTTGTGTCTGGGTGTGAGGCTAAAGATAATACCACAAAACCCTTATACTGTAACTAATAAACGTACAATTATTCTCTCTATTTACTCTGAAAAAGACTTTGATCGGGTGGAGTGGGGCTTTACCAGATTGGAGCAAATGAGATTAGGTAATATGTGCCTTCAAAGAATCATAAGTGATAATCAATAAAATGTGACAGATTGGATATTATGGAATTAGTCCCTGCAACAATTTCTTGTTGGGCGTCCAGTGCAAATTTTAAACTTAAATGCCATGTTACTAAATGAAATCTTATGTGTTAAGAAAAATAACAGAACATATATATTACATTATATTTTTACTAGCGTCTGACCATGGCTTCGCTCACCTGGATGTCTGTTATTGCTCAGCGGAACTCATTTTACCAAGACAGTAGTTCCATCTAATATTATGATGTATATTTTATACTTTACACATTGGACCTTATTCAGCTTCAATAGCAGATTCTGCTAAATAGCAGAATCTGCTACTGCTATCATTCGCATGCTGGGAGCCACTCAGCATAGGGCTAGGCCGGCCAGCTTGCTAATGGCCACCGGAGATGCGATCGCAATGTAATTACGATCACATTGCTGTCTTTGCAAAATAAGGGAAGCCCCCTGCCTGCGCAGCCTGGCTTTGAAGGTATGCGCAAAGTGGCCATGTTTCCGGTTACAGCCATGTTTCTCGCCTCGGTTTCCAGCGCCCCGCCCCCACAATGCTGCGTTGCCGCCCCATGAATGCCTCTGCTGTCAGTCAGACAGACACGTTTGCATCACTGTGATGTGAACGCATTTTCCAGCCCGCACACGCACAGAACATGACCTGCACATGCGCACATACAGGAAAATTCGGGAAATGCAAGCTAAATAAGGCCCATTGATCACAATATTTCTTTGTAAGCAATTTTTGCTGTTTTTCTTTCAGGAATTAACACAAAGATGCTTGGGGCTACTAACTCGTGAGCAAGCCACATAAAGCAGACCATGGGAGAAAAACTGTTCCTGAGATCTACGCCTGCAGCCCTGAGCATTTGCCCCTGCGACTTGTTGATCATCATAGCAAACCAGACACTTACAGGAAACTGCAGGCCTTGACTTGAAAAGGAAAATTGTTGGGGGTAAGGGGTATATGTGGTATAAACAGTGTCACCTGCACCACATCCCATTAGAATCTCTGCCTCAATTACTGTAGGTTCCTCTGCAGAGCAGTCACTGTAAGTTCAGCTCCATTGCAAATAGGTATACATATATAACTCTTTGCATTCAGGATGTGCAGGGGGGGTGAGCTGCAGGGGGACAGCCGGCGGCAGCCAGAGGAGATCAGCACTACGGAGTAGCGCTGCAGCAGGATGTCACTCACCCGCCCGACCTCACGGCAGCTTCCACTCGGCTCCAGCAGCGTGCTGGAGCTGGGTGGAAGCTGCCGTGAGGTCGGGCGGGTGAGTGACATCCAGCTGCAGCGCTGATCGTAGCACTGATCTCCTGTATGCCTGCCGCCTGTCCCCCCGTCTCCCTGCGCCCCCCCCCTCCCCCCTCGCCTCCTCCGGGTCCATCTCAGTCCGACATAATTTTGGTGTCGGATTGAGATAGTCGAAAAGGGGGCCAAAACCTGTCGGATTTGGCCCTGTTTTCGACATCAACACGTGGATCGGCAGCTATATCGCCGATCCACGTGCTTTTCGACAATAGGTCGAATCAGAATTCGACCTCAAAAAGTCGAAAACTGACGTCTTTTCGACAGACGGCAGTTTTCGACTGCAGTTGAATATACCCCGGAATCTGAAGAGAAAAAAACTAGGAAATCACATTGTATGATTTTAAACAATTTATTTGTATATTCTTGAGGAAAATAAATATTTGGACAATCAAAAAGTTTAACTCAATACTTTGTAATATAACCTCGGTTGGTAATTACAGAGGTCAAAGGTTTCCTGTAGTTCTTGACCAGGTTTGCACACACTGTAGCAGGTATTTTGGCCCACTCTTCCATGCAGATCTTCTCTAGATCTGTCAGGTTTTGGGGCTGTCACCGGGCAACACGGACTTTCAACTCCCTCCACAGATTTTCTATTGGGTTGAGGTCTGGAGACTGGCTAGGCCACTCCAGGACCTTAAAATGCTTCTTACGGAGCCACTCCTTAGATGCCCGGGCGGTGTGTTTTGGGTCATTGTCATGCTGGAAGACCCAGCCACGTTCCATCTTCAATGCTCCTGCTAAGGGGAGGAGGTTTTTGCCCAAAATCTCATGATACATGGCCCCATTCATCCTCTCCTTAATACGGATCAGTCGTCCTGTCCACTTTGCAGAAAAGCAGCCCCAAAACATGATGTTTCCACCCCCATGCTTCACAGTGGCTATGGTGTTCTTAGGATGCCTTTCATCATTCTTCTCCCTCCAAACACGGCAAGTGAAGTTTATACCAAAAAGTTTGATTTTGCTCTCATCTGACCACATTACATTCTCCCAATCCTCCTCTGGATCATCCAGATGGTCACTGGAAAACTTTAGACAGGCCTGGACATGTGCTGGCTTAAGCAGGGGGACCTTTCGGGCGCTGCAAGATTTCAATCCATGATGACATAGGGGTATATTTACTAAGGTCCCGATTTTGACCGAGATGCCGTTTTTTCATCAAAGTGTCATCTCGGTAATTTACTAAGCAATAATCACGGCAGTGATGAGGGCATTCGTAATTTTATGGAAGTCCAACAAAAAAAATACAAATGAATACACCATCGGTCAAAACGCGGCTGTTTAAGTATGAATCTCGGTAATTTACTAAGAAGTGCAAAGCAAAAAAAAAACAAACACTGCCGTGAAAAATTACAACTCGTAAAAAAGTGCTAAAAAAAAACAGACCTGCTTTTTTAATCCGTGATTGTATAGGCATGCAGGGATCCATGAGATCCGTGCATGTATATCAGTGGGAAGGGGTGGGAAAGTGGTTATTTTATTTAAAAAAATTGCGTGGGGTCCCCCCTCCTAAGCATAACCAGCCTCGGGCTCTTTGAGCCGATCCTGGTTGCAGAAATATGGGGGAAAAATTGACAGGGGTTCCCCCATATTTAAGCAACCAGCATCGGGCTCTGCGCCTGGTCCTGGTTCCAAAAATACGGGGGACAAAAAGAGTAGGGGTCCCCCGTATTTTTAAAACCAGCACCGGGCTCCACTAGCTGGACAGATAATGCCACAGCCGGGGGTCACTTTTATATAGTACCCTGCGGCCGTGGCATCAAATATCCAACTAGTCACCCCTGGCCGGGGTACCCTGGGGGAGTGGGGACCCCTTCAATCAAGGGGTCCCCCCCCCAGCCACCCAAGGGCCAGGGGTGAAGCCCGAGGCTGTCCCCCCCCCATCCAATGGGCTGCGGATGGGGGGGCTGATAGCCTTTTGTGATAATGAAAAGATATTGTTTTTAGTAGCAGTACTACAAGGCCCAGCAAGCCTCCCCCGCATGCTGGTACTTGGAGAACCACAAGTACCAGCATGCGGCAGAAAAACGGGCCCGCTGGTACCTGTAGTACTATTACTAAAAAAATACCCAAAAAAAGACAAGACACACACACCGTGAAAGTAAAGATTTATTACATACATGCACACAAACATACATACATACTTACCTTATGTTCACACGCAGGTCGGTCCTCTTCTCCAGTAGAATCCAAGGGGTACCTGTTGAATAAATTCTACTCACCAGATCCAGGGTCCCAGGGTCCGCGGGGCAACCATTTGTAATCCAGGTACTTGAATAAAATAACAAAACGGAGAGCCGAGCCACGCACTGAAAGGGGCCCCATGTTTTCACATGGGACTCCTTTCCCCGAATGCCAGAAACCCACTCTGACTGATGTCTAAGTGGGTTTCTTCAGCCAATCAGGGAGCGCTACGTTGTAGCACCCTCCTGATCGGCTGTGTGCTCCTGTACTGAGTGACAGGCGGCACACGGCAGTGTTACAATGTAGCGCCTATGCGCTCCACTGTAACCAATGGTGGGAACTTTCTGCCCTGCGGTTGACCTAAAGTGACGTCACCCATCCGCAGCCCATTGGATGGGGGGGGACAGCCTCGGGCTTCACCCCTGGCCCTTGGGTGGCTGGGGGGGGACCCCTTGATTGAAGGGGTCCCCACTCCCCCAGGGTACCCCGGCCAGGGGTGACTAGTTGGATTTTTGATGCCACGGCCGCAGGGCACTATATAAAAGTGACCCCCGGCTGTGCATTATCTGTCCAGCTAGTGGAGCCCGGTGCTGGTTTTAAAAATACGGGGGACCCCTACTCTTTTTGTCCCCCGTATTTTTGGAACCAGGACCAGGCGCAGAGCCCGATGCTGGTTGCTTAAATATGGGGGAACCCCTGTCATTTTTTCCCCCATATTTCTGCAACCAGGATCGGCTCAAAGAGCCCGAGGCTGGTTATGCTTAGGAGGGGGGACCCCACGTAATTTTTTTTTTAAATTTTACACTGTTTAATTTAAAAAAAAAAAAAACCCAGCACGGATCACACAGATCTGGCCGAGATTCATTTTTAAAAAGTCGGCAGTGTTTTGCTAATCACTGCCGTTAAAAAAAAAAAAAAAACACGAATGACATCGACATCGGAACAAAAGAAAAACCCGAATACGACAGCTTAGTAAATTAGGCGTAATAAATTCAAAAAGTTGCAGTTTTACACTTTCGATGTCATTCGTGATTATTCTCCCACCAAATCGGGAGAATTACGAATGTTAGTAAATATACCCCACAGTGTGTTACTATTGGTAACCTTTGTGACTGTGGTCCCAGTCCCAGTTAAAGAAGAGGACAGAACGAGGCCGGATTGTTTGTAAGTATAATTTTTATTTACAGGTACCCCATGGATTCTACATGGACAAGGGGACCGAGGTGCTCCGTGTCAACATAGGTAAGTATGTGTGTGTGTAAGTGTGCATGTATGTCAATTAAAGTTGTACTATCACGGTGTGTGTGTGTGTGTGTTGTATATTTTTGGGGTATTTTTTGGTAGTAGAACTACAGATACCAGCGGGCCCATTATTTTCCCGCATGCTGGTACTTGTGGTTCTCCAAGTACCAGCTTGCGGGGGAGGCTTGCTGGGACTTGTAGTTCTTCTACAAAAACCAATATTCTTTAAATTTACACAATGGCTATCAGCCTCCCATCCACCAGCCACGGATGGGGGGGACAGCATCGGGCTTCTCCCCTGGCCCTTGGGTGGCTGGAGGGGGGGACCCCTTGATTTAAGGGGTCCCCACTCCTCCAGGGTACCCCGGCCAGGGGTGACTAGTTGGGGGGGTAATGCCATGGCCGCAGGGACCAGTATAAAAGTGTCCCCCGGCTGTGGAATTATCTCTCTGGCTAGTGGAGCCCGGTGCTGGTTTAAAAAATACGAGGGACCCCTACGTTTTCTGTACCCCGTATTTTTTTAACCAGGAACTGACGCAGAGCCCGGTGCTGGTTGTTTAACTATGGGGGGACCCCAGTAATTTTTCCCCCTGTTTTTTTTCAACCAGGACCAGCTCAAAAAGCCCAAGGTTTTTAATGCTTAGGAGGGGGGACCCCAAGAATTTTTTTTATCGATTTTTAATCCATTCACATCCCTTCCCACTGATAAGCATGCACGGATCTCACTGATCCGTGCATGCCTATCAGAATACGGATAAAAAAGCAGGTCTATTTGAAAACTGCTTTTTTTTACGAATTCTTACATTTCCCGGCAGTGTTTGGCTATTGCCGGCAGTGATTGTGAATACGAATTCTTAGTAAATTAGAGAGTTGTATAAAATAAGAGGCGTGTTTGACTGATGGTGTATTCATTTGTATTTGTGAACTCTGCCGTTAAAACAAATACGGATGCCCTCATCACTGCCGAGTAGACATGTGCAGCGGGCATTTTTCAGGTTTTGTGTTTTGGTTTTGGATTCAGTTCCGTGGCCGTGTATTGGATTCGGATACGTTTTGGCAAAACCTCCCTTAAGATTTTTTGTCGGATTCGGGTGTGTTTTGGATTCAGGTTTTTTTTTTAAAAAAAACCTTCAAAAACAGCTTAAATCATAGAATTTGGGGGTAATTTTGATCCTATACTATTATTAACCTCAATAACCATAATTTCCACTCATTTCCAGTCTATTCTGAACACCTCACACCTCACAATATTATTTTTAGTCCTAAAATTTGCACCGAGGTCGCTGGATGACTAAGCTAAGCGACCCAAGTGGGCGGCACAAACACCTGGCCCATCTAGGAGTGGCACTGCAGTGTCAGACAGGATGGCACTTAAAAAATAGTCCCCAAACAGCACATGATGCAAAGATAAATAAAAAAAGAGGTGCAAGATGGAATTGACCTTGGGCCCTCCCACCCACCCTTATGTTGTATAAACAGGACATGCACACTTTAACAAACCCATCATTTCAGCGACAGGGTCTGCCACACGACTGTGGCTGAAATGACTGATTGGTTTGGGCCCCCACCAAAAAAAGAAGCAATCAATCTCTCCTTGCACAAACTGGCTCTACAGAGGCAAGATGTACCAGACTGGATTTACTTGGTGGGTGCAGTGTGGTGGGGGACAGAGGGTGCTGGTCCTCCTCCTCCGCCATGGCCTGTGACAGTGTAGGGCCTGTGAAAACAAAAATTCCATGAAATATACTTTTGTATTCTGTTTTGAATACAGTATAACAAAAATTCAGTCAGGTTGGAGGAGAGTAGATTTCGCACACAGAGACGAGAATGTTGAGGCTAGAATCAGTGGGTAGTGGAGGAGGTTTAGGATACCGTACCTCACCCTGTTGGGATTGCTGCAATCATGATGCCGATGTCGGTCACCTGACCGCTGGAATCCTGACTGCTGGTCACGCAAACCCAACCCATTGGTTTAACACAATGTACAGTACAGTACAATACTGCAGCTTACTTACCAAGTTGGGGAGAGGGCTTCTCCTCCTCCTCTTCCTCCTCTTTCTCCTGACTGTCAATAATTACTGAGTGGAAAAGAAAAAAATATATAAACAAAATACAGCAGAGTACAGTTACAGTACTACAAAATTGCACAGTAGTCTACAGTCGTACAGTGCTACAGGAGGCAGAAAGGTATTCATAATACAGTAGGAGCAGAATGACTGTCCAGGGGTAGGGGACATACAGTACTGTACTGTACCTGTATTTAAAACGCCTGCTGTCTGGATCCCGACATTCAGAATGCAGAGTCAGGAATCAGAGTATGATTGGAGGGTTAGGCTAGAGGAGGGTGGGTTGGATGCACAATTTTGGGCACCATACTACAAAATGGATATCGTGAAACTCGAAAAGGTTCAGAGGCGGGCTACCAAACTGATCAAGTGGATTGAGAAGCTGGAATACAAGGAAAGACTTGCTAGGCTAGGCATGTTTACATTGGAAAAGAGGAGATTAAGAGGGGACATGATTAAAATTTACAAAAATATAAGAGGACAATACACGGAGCTTGTGGAGGGTCTGTTTTTTATAAGATCCGCTCAGGTTGGAGGAGAGGAGATTTCGCACACAGAGGCGAAAAAGGCTTCTTCACAGTGAGGACAATACTGTACATGTTTGGAATTCCCTACATGAGATAGAGTAGTAAAGGCGGACTTGGTCAATACTTTTAAGAATGTGCAAGATAAATTCCTACTGTTCTTACTACACTGTGTCTCCTCCTCCTCTGGCTCCATGTAAATAATGTCTGTGTTGAATATAAAACATATATATATATATATATATATATATAATAAAAATTATATAAATATATATTATAAAGCAAAAATTAAAAATAGGGAAAGAATGACTGTCCAGTGCTAGGGGATGTACAGTATAGTACTGTACTATACTGTACCCATCTTTAAAATACCGGCTGTCAAGATATCGACATTCAGAATGCAGAGTCTGGATTCAGAGTATGATTGGAGGGTTAGGCTAGTGGAGGGTGGGTAGGATGCACAATTTTGGGCACCATACTACAAAATGGATATCGTGGAACTAGAAAAGGTTTAGAGGCGGGCGACCAAAGTGATCAAGTGGATTGAGAAGCTGGAAAACGAGGAAAGGCTTACTAGGCTAGGCATGTTTACATTGGAAAAGAGGAGATTAAGAGGGGACATGATTAACCTTTACAAATATATACAGTAAGGGGATAATACACAGGAACTGTTTTTGATACGATCAACACAGAGGACACGTGCACAGTCACTCGTGTTGGAGGAGGGGCGATTTCGCACACAGAGTCGAAGAGGGTTCTTCACAGTGAGGGAAATATTGTACATGTTTGGAATTCCCTGCATGAAAAGTAATAAAAGTGGACTCGCTCAATACTTTTAAGAATGGGCTTGAGAAAATCCTACTGTACTTAATATACTGTGGCTCTTCCTCCTCCTCCCCCGACTCCACGTAAGTGACATCTGTGTTGAATATAAAAAAAAAAATTATAAGCCAAAAAATAAAAGTCAAATTTGACATTGTTATTTCCAAATACTAAAGTATTATCCAATACTTTACAGTAGTACAGTGCTACAGGAAGTAGAGAGGCAGAGAGACATTCTTTGCCGGAGTGTGGAATGACTGTCCATTGGTAGGGGACGTACTGTACCTGCATCTAAAATACCAGCTGTCCGGACCCCGGCATTCAGAATGAAGAGGCCGGAATCAGAGTATGAATGGAGGGTTAGGGGGAGGAGGGTTTGGATACCGTACATCAACTTGATGGGATTTCTGCAATCAGGATGCCGCTGTCGGTCACTCGACTGCTGGAATCCTGACCACTGGTCATGCGAACCCAACCCATTGGTACACAATTGGAAAACTCACCTCTTCAGACAAGCCTACTGTATCATATTCCAAACCCACCCACATAACCTTCAATGCTTCCTTATCCAATTACATACTCTCTGTACAGAACACACAACCTCACCTACAGTATTTACCTATAGATTGTAACCTTGCGAGCAAAATAAATCAAAATATCATAAGATACAGTATGCCAGCGCTCAGTATCCCGACAATGGCATCCCGAATGCAAAAATACCAAATCGGAAAATCCCCACAGGGGGTTGTTAAGTATATTCCCCCCCCCCCCCAACCAAAAACCTACCCTCAAGCAGCCTAAACCTCCAACTTGGTGCTTAACCCTAAGTCCCCCCTGGTGTTGCCTAAACCTAACCACCCATGGCCGCAGCATAACCCTAAACCTACTCGCTCCCTCAGTATCGCTCAGTATCCAGATGATGGCACAACAAATGCAAAAATTCCAAATGCGAAAATCTCAACAATGGTTCGTTAAGTACTGTATAGTACTGTACCCAGTTGTGAAAGAACAGTAGGGTGGTATGGAGTACCATTAAGAAATTTGGTGGTGTTACACAGTACCATCAGCCCTCCACTGGTGCATAATTTATAAGGGGCAATTTTGAGTGTGGTACATAAAATGGTGTCAGTGGCATAACTGTGTGTGGCATAATATGTACTGTAATAGGCATTATGGTGTGTGGTATAATACTGTATGTAAGGCATTATGGTGTTTGGCATAATGTGTAAGGGGCATTACAGTGTCTGGCATAATGTGGCCAGGCCCCTATTGTCATGTAGCAACTCCCCTAGTTTTGTGTTACCACGCCCCCTCATGACACCCATTTCAACTATCAGTACCACTAAGAAAAAATTTCTACTGTACTTGCACCACTGAGACTGTAATAACCCTCTCCCCTCTGACCCTAAAGATTCCCTCCTGCAGCCTAAACCTACCCCTTGGTGCTTAACCCTAAGTCCCCCCTGGTGGTGCCTAAACTTAACTTTCCCTTCCCTGGCTATATACGCATTGCATCTGGCATCCTTACGATCAGGATCCTGTCTGTTGGGATCATGAAGCCGGTCTCCCACCCAATTCGAGACATCAGCACTGCCATTTTCAGGGGTGTGTGGATTCCAGCACCAGGATCCCGACCGCCGTGATCCCAAGTCATGAAAGTCGCAACAGAATTTTTGTTACACAATCCCATTGGGAAGTGAGGCAAAATTGGAGAGTATTATGCTTACCGGATGAGATGGGGCCTGGTGGTGCTTCCTCCTCCTGGCCCTGTGGTGGGTGTGGGCGGGCAGCTGGCAGTGGTACTGTAGGGGAAAAAAAATAACAGTGCTGTAAGTGAAGCTGTCAAGTTGTAACATGTACTGTACAGTATCCAGGACACATGTACAGTAGTGTAACGATGACAGTCGCACCAGAATTCTCGTTACACAATACCATTGGGAAGCAAAGCAGTAATCAGAGAGTAGTGTGCTTACCGGCTGCACTGGTGCCTGGCGGCGCCTCCTCCAGGCCATGCGTCGGGTGCGGGCGGGCAGGTGGTGGTGGTGGTGGTACTGTGGGAAAAAAATAATAGTACTGTAAGTGAAGCTGTCAATTTGTAACATGTACTGTACAGTATCCAGGACACATGTACAGTAGTGTAACGATGACAGTCACACCAGAATTCTCGTTACACAATACCATTGGGAAGCAAAGCACTAATCAGAGAGTAGTGTGCTTATCGGCTGCACTGGTGCCTGGCGGCGCCTCCTCCAGGCCATGCGTCGGGTGCGGGCGGGCAGGGGGTGGTGGTGGTGGTACTGTGGGAAAATTTGTCATACGAGCGTATTAAAACACGGTGGACGCCACTAATACAATTAGAAATCCCTAGCACCCCTAGGGAGAGACAGCAGCACAGAGTATAACAGCGGACAGCATAACTCCTGACAGCCTGGACCTATTTACAACACACTCGGTACACATATAACTTACAGGCTGGGAACAAATACTGTGGGGATAAGACACCCCTAGCACCCCTAGGGGTGGGCCAGCAGCACAGACTATATCAGGACAAGCATGATACAGTATGTCAGTGATAACAGGGCCCACACACTGAGAGTTATATACTGGAAGTACAGTAGCATGGTCCCCCTGCAGCACAGAGTATATCAGGAGATAGATAATGTGCTGCGCCATATAAGAAACTATAAAAAAATAAGATCATTTCACAGGAGCACTGACATGATGTGAGGAGGGGAATGGAGGCAGAAGGAAGTCACAGTGTGAGAGATATATAGTGGGAGGAGCAGGGTCCCCAGCAGCACAGAGTATATGAGTAGATGAGTGATGTGTCAGTGATGACAGGGCTGCATGTGACAGTGGCAGTGACAGAAGCCACAGACTGAGAGTTGTATAGTGGGAAGAGCGAGGGGACCAAAAAGGGGTCCGGCCACTACACAATCTGCATCAGAGAAGCAAGATACAGTATGTCGAAAGTATACAGTATACTAGATCACCAACAAACGTAAATTAACAAACAACTATCACTGTAATTTACCATCCTCATCCCATAGCGAAGCACGGATATTCAGATATCTACAATGTTATTTATACTGTGTGTTTAATATTTACATTTAGTTTTGTAAACAGACATTCTTAACATCACGGGCCACCAGATCTCACAGGAAGTGTCCAACCCTCCCTCCCATCCGGATTGCAGTGAGTTATCTGTGCTGGTCAGGACAGGGGGGTGGGACTGTATAAATCACTACAGTATGTACACTACTGTATTTGACAATACTTACCAGCTTGGCGGCGCCTGTCCCACCTCCTGTGCCATCGTGCTACCAGCCCTGTAAAAATATATATACAGTATAATGGCAGCATACTGTACAGCCAATGAAATTCAACATTGACAGCATCTTTATACATCACAATCAATGGAATTGTTCATTCTAGTACCCTGCACCTAATCACTCAGGAGGGCATAGTGTACTGTACTGTCTTCAAAACTTAAGGGGCACATTTCTAAATGTGACACACAGTACACTTACAGTATCGCTACAGTACAGTAGGTCCAGGGTATTAGACAGAACACTACCTTTATAGACATTGTAACACACATTAGCATTGCCCTTATAAACATTAGGACACACATCAGCATGCAGCCCTCCCACCCTTAACCATCTCAGTACTGTTCATTACAGTATAAATTGATTTCATGACAGATGATGCAGCACTCACCTGAATTCATCTTATTCACGTCATGTCACAGTAGTGCAGTTTATTCACGTCACAGTACTGTCCTTGATTCACGTTGTGTCACACAGTAAAGCACCTTATTCACGTTACTGTACTGTACGTCACAGTAGTGCAGTAGTATATCCACATTACATCACAAAGTAGAGATCTGCCACAGTCATGAACCTTATAACACATTATGCAAGAGTTATGCACGTCAGAACACATTAGGCCACTGTAACATCCCTTAGAATAATTTCTGCCACAGTAACGTCCCTTAGAACACTGTACTATCTGAAACACAAATCTCCCTTATAACAAAAATATATTGACTGGAATTTTGGGAATAAAACCCGGGACTCTCAGCGTGGGAGGCAGGAGACTGCAATTACAGCTGCACGTTACACTGAATGATAATGTACGATACACTGCACAATACGCTGCAGGTACACTGCACAACACACTGCAATTACACCACACGATGCACTGCATGACACTGCATATGCACTGCACTATGTGATACCGTACACTGCACAATACGACAAACTGCACATTACACTGCACAATACGCTGCATGTACACTGCACGACACACTGCAATTACACCACACGATGCACTGCACGACACTGCATACTGTATGCACTGCACTGCGTAATACGACAAACTGCACATTACACTGCACGATACACTGCACATTTCCCTGCAAAATATGATACAATGTACACTGCACAAAACACTGCAATTACCACATGTGTATACAGTACACTGCACGATGTGATTCACTATGCATTACACTCACTGCACAATACCATATACTGAATGTACACTGCATGACACGCTGCAATTACGCAGCATGATACACTGTGATACACTGCATATACTGTACACTGCATGATACACTGCACAATTGTAGACCACGTGGATTGTAAAGAACTATATATACAAGTTAAAAAAAAAAATAGTTTTTGTAAAACTCATGTCAATCTTTTTCCATGTCAACTTAACGGCCATGTCAACCTACAGTAAAACTGTTGTCAACCAATTTCAAAAGCCACACCATCTAGGTCGACACCAATTTGTTGACACCAGATATAGGTCGACATGGTTTGTCGACCTATATGGTGTCACTTTTGACAGAGCCGGCCCTAACCAATATGATGCCCTAGGCAAGATTCTGGCTGGTGCCCCCTAGCACCACCGCTGGTTGTGCCTCTGACCTTGCACCTCTTTCCCAGCACCATCACCCCTCACCCATAGCAGTCCTTGTACCCCCTATATTTTAAATAGGAACAGTTCGCACATTTGACGCACAGCCCAAAAAGGGGCATCTTCTTGCTGGGAAGGGGCATGGCCACACAATAGTAACCCCAATTCCAATTACACCACACAGTACTGCAACTTTATTCACATTTTATCTTGCGATAGTGTCCATAATTCATATTACATCCCACAGTAGTATCACTTTACCTTATAAATGTTACTCCTCACAGTAGAGCCCCTTATTCACATTACATCACACTGAATTGCTCCTTATTCACATTACACCACACCTTATTGCTCTTTATTCACATTAGACGACACAGTAGTGCCCTTTCTATATGCAACGCCACATAGTAGAGCACCTTATACACATAATGCCACACATTAATGCATTTATACACAATTCCACACAGTAATGCCCCTTTCACATATGAGACACATTAATGTCCTTATAAACATAATGCGCCTTACACATTATGACAACCTTTATTAATACCCTTTTACACATAATGTACCTTACACATATGACGCACCTTATTAATGCCCTTATACACATAATGACACACATAGTGCCCCCTACACATTTGCTACGCATTATTAGTGCCCCTATACACATAATGACACACATACAGTAGTACCCTGTTACACATATGCTGCACATTATTAATGCTCTTCTACACATAATGACACACATAGTGCCCCTTACACATATGTTGCACATTATTAATGCATTTTTACATGACACACATAATGCTCCTTACACATATTACGAACACTACTGCACAACCAACCCACTCACGTGCACACAGCACTCTTACTTCCACTAACACTGTGACCTCTGCCTCTGCTTGGATACAGATGTGTCCTCACAAATCTTGCATCAATGCTAATGTTGGGCACCTTTTTTTTAATGAAAATGCATCTTATTTGCATTGCTATATGGCTAGGATGCACAAGCAGCTTCTGCTGATTAAACTGATATGCAGCATGCCTATATACTGTGTGAGACTGTGGCTGTATCTGCATATGCAATGCTACATACAGAATATAGGCATGCCGCATATCATTTTAATCAGCATAAGCTGCTGATGCCCCTAGGCATATCAAATGCCCTAGGCAATTGACTAGTTTGCCTATGCCTATGGCCGGCTCTGACTTTTGACATGGATAGTAAATGTAAAAAAAATTGGAAAAATGTAAAAAAAAACAAATTGACCTTTTGACCCTGGTTAATGTTTGGGCCTTGTTTAACCATTTGTTTACCACAGATACAGTGCTGTATAGACCGGATACCTGCTGCTACAGCAGCCACCTGCTATAATGTACTGTACCTGTAACTACAGTAACTTAAAGTACAGTAATCTACAGTAATGTACTGTACTTACAATCCCTTATTGCCTGCAGGCGCCTTGGAGTCCTGCGGACGAGGTCACTCCACCTCCTCTGCAGTGACCTCACGGTTCTCCTCCGGTTGTATGTCCGGAGGCTCTCCCTGCTGGTCCTCCTATAAGCTCGGACCTTCTCCTCGTTGCTGGCGAGAGTTCTGTCCCGCCAGCGAACGAGGAGACGCAGCTCACTGAGAGCATAAGGACGGTCCCTAACAGCAGCCATGACACCGTCCTTATGCGCAATGAGCGTCTCAGATGTCGTTCGTCTCAGACGTCGTGCATCTCAGACGTCGCGCGTCTCAGACGTTGTGCGTTCCAGGCATTCAACGTTGTTACTGTGTGACAGTTTCCCTTAGTTTTGAATATGCCCTTTCTTTGACCATGGTATTTTCCACTGTCTCGCCCAACGGCCTTCCCTCCTGGGAGCCTACACAGGTCCTGTGCAGTACACAAACACAGAAGATCTACAGTACTGTTTTGCTCAGTTAGTTGCATCAGAATACACTCATTTCTACTCATTACCGCTGTGTAGTTGCATTTAGCATAAAGAATCGCTCCTGCAGATCTACTCTGATTTATGTGAAATTTGTGTGCATCCTTCCATTGGATGTATTAGAGAGAAAAAATAATAATATTAAAGTGAATGTCACGGGAACACATTAAAAAAAAAGGTTGGCACTTCCTTCCCATTGGTGTTGGTTTATGCCGTAGGGGACTCGGACGCTCATGTAATTGCATTTCAAAGGCACGGTATTTGCCAACGTCTCCCCTTACCCCCATCGCCCTTCCCCCCTGGGCGCTTGCACAGATCATGCAGTAGACAGGGAGGGAATTCAGGTCCTGTGCAATACAAAAACACCAAAGATAGTTGCATTTAGCGTAAAGAATCACTCCTGCAGATCTACTCTGATTTATGTGAAACTTGTGTGCACCCTTCCATTGACTGTCTTACAATGAAAATAAAATAATACAGTATATTATTACAATAAAAAAAAAAAGATAGGTACATCAGGACTCGAACCCTGGACCCCCAGCGTGGGAGGTGGGAGCCTTCAACGCTAGCCCACGACACCTCATGAGAGATTCACAATTTCATGTGTAAAAGTACAGCAAACAGCGGCCGGACCCCTCCCCATTGGTGTTGGTTTATGCCTTCGGAGACTCGGACACTCGCATTTCTTAAGCACGGTATTTTCCACCGCCTCCCGCTAGCCCACCATTCCCATAATGCCTTAGGGAACTCAGACGCTCATGTACTGTACATGTATTTTAAAAGCACGGTGTTTATACATTGTAATGTACATTCTTCCTTTTACACAATTAGTTGCGTCTCCATACACATACAGTACTCTACAGTAGGTAACCATCTTTTTCCACCACCTCCCGTTACGCCTACAGTATTAACAATACAGTCGTCACTGACCAATTGCCAGAGCTGTAGATCAATCCGCTGCTATACTGTACTATCGAAAGTACTGGATTAGTGGAGCATTAGCCACCCAGTGGTGGAGATGTGTAATGCATGTTGAGTATCTAGAATCGCCTCAACGCGCATGCCTGTGATTAAACTCAGCTATCGCCTTAGC
Source organism: Pseudophryne corroboree (assembly GCF_028390025.1). Taxonomy (NCBI): domain Eukaryota; kingdom Metazoa; phylum Chordata; class Amphibia; order Anura; family Myobatrachidae; genus Pseudophryne; species Pseudophryne corroboree. The sequence goes on from NC_086449.1 coordinate 319,744,980, forward strand.
ATGACTAAACGTCCGTCTAGGCGGAGAATCGGTCAAGATAAAGGTGGCTACATCTGTAGGATCGAGCACGGTGGCCAAAATGTAGTGCTCTGATTTCAACAGATTGACCACCCGTGAATCCCAGTTAAGTGAATGAAGGGCTCCATCCACAAGTCCCACATGCCTAGTGGAATCGCTCCATTTTAGCTCCTCCTTCAATCTCTCAGGCTGCTTCTGCAAAAGCCTGATAAGGGGAATGACCTGACTTAGGCTGGCAGTGTCTGAACTGACTTCACGTGTGGCAAGTTCAAAGGGTTGGAGAACCTTGCACAACGTTGAAATCATTCTCCACTGCGCTTGAGACAGGTGCATTCCCCCTCCTTTGCCTATATCGTTGGCAGATGTATAGGCTTGAATGGCCTTTTGCTGCTCCTCCATCCTCTGAAGCATATAGAGGATTGAATTCCACCTCGTTACCACCTCTTGGTTCAGCTGATGGCAGGGCATGTTCAGGAGTGTTTGCTGGTGCTCCAGTCTTCGGCACGCGGTGGCTGAATGCCGAAAGTGGTATGCAATTCTTTGGGCCACCGACAGCATCTCCTGCACACCCCTGTCGTTTTTTTAAAAATTCTGCACCACCAAATTCATTGTATGTGCAAAACATGGGACGTGCTGGAATTTGCCCACATGTAATGCACTCACAATATTTGTGGCATTGTCCGATGTCACAAATCCCCAGGAGAGTCCAATTGGGGTAAGCCAATCTGCGATGATGTTCCTCAGTTTCCGTAAGAGGTTGTCAGCTGTGTGCCTCTTATGGAAAGCGGTGATACAAAGCGTAGCCTGCCAAGGAACGAGTTGGCATTTGCGAGATGCTGCTACTGGTGCCACTGCTGCAGTTGTTGCTGTGGGAGGCAATACATCTACCCAGTGGGCTGTCACAGTCATAAAGTCCTTAGTCTGCCCTGCTCCACTTGTCCACGTGTCCGTGGTTAAGTGGACAGTGGGTACAACTGCATTTTTTAGGACACTGGTGACTCTTTTTCTGATGTCTGTGTACATTCTCGGTATCGCCTGCCTAGAGAAGTGGAACCTAGATGGTAATTGGTACCGAGGACACACTACCTCAAGCAATTTTCTAAGTCCCTGTGAACTAACGGCAGATACTGGACGCACGTCTAACACCAACATAGTTGTCAAGGCCTGAGTTATCCGCTTTGCAACAGGATAACTGCTGTGATATTTCATCTTCCTCGCAAAGGACTGTTGGACAGTCAATTGCTTACTGAAAGTAGTACAAGTGGTCTTCCAACTTCACCTCTGGGATGACGATCGACTCCCAGCAGCAACAGCAGCAGCGCCAGCAGCAGTAGGCGTTACACTCACGGTTCCATTGGAGGAATCCCAGTTAGGACAGGACTCGTCAGACTTGCCAGTGACATGCAGGATTATTGGCATTCCTGTCTAAAGAGGAAATTGACATTGAGGGAGTTGGTGGGCTGGTTTGCAGGAGCTTGGGTACAAGAGGAAGAAGGGATTTAGTTGTCAGTGGACTGCTTCCGCTGTCACCCAAAGTTTTTGAACTTGTCAATGACTTCTGATGAATGCGCTCCTGGTGACGTATAAGGGAGGATGTTACTAGGTGGTTAACATCCTTACCCCTACCTATTACAGCTTGACAAAGGCAACACACGGCTTGACACCTGTTGTCCGCATTTCTGTTGAAAAAATTCCACACCAAAGAGGTGATTTTTTGGAATTTTGACCAGGCATGTCAATGGCCTTAATCATCCCACGGACAACAGGTGTCTCCCTGGGTGTCTGACTTAAACAAACCACCTCACCATCAGAATCCTCCTTGTCAATTTCCTCCTCAGCGCCAGCAACACCCATATCCTCATCCTGGTGTACTTCAACAGTGACATCTTCAATTTGAATATCAGGAACTGGACTGTGGGTGCTCCTTCCAGCACTTGCAGGGGGCGTGCAAATGGTGGAAGGAGCCACCTCTTCCCGTCCAGTGTTGGGAAGGTCAGGCATCGCAACCGACACAATTGGACTCTCCTTGGGGATTTGTGATTTAGAAGAACGCACAGTTCTTTGCTGTGCTTTTGCCAGCTTAAGTCTTTTCATTTTTCTAGCTGGAGGATGAGGGCTTCCATCATCATGTGAAGCTGAACAACTAGCCATGAACATAGGCCAGGGCCTCAGCCGTTCCTTGCCACTCCGTGTCGTAAATGGCATATTGGCAAGTTTACGTTTCTCCTCAGATGATTTAAAATTCTTTTTTTGGTTCTTTTTACTGAATTTTGGCTTTTTGGATTTCACATGCCCTCTACTATCACATTGGGCATCGGCCTTGGCAGACTACGTTGATGGCATTTCGTCTATGTCATGGCTAGTGGCAGCAGCTTCAGCACAAGGAGGAAACGGTTCTTCTTGATCTTTCCCTATTTTATCTTCAAAATTTCTGTGGTCATTCCAAATTGTTCGCTCGCTAGCAGTTTTTAGCAACTGTGCACACGCTAGGATGCCTCCCAATGGGAGTGTATTTTAGCTTAGCAGAAGTGCAAACGAAAGGATCGCAGAGCGGCAGCAAAAAAAAATTGTGCAATTTTAGAGTAGCTCAATACCTATTCAGCGCTTGCGATGACTTCAGACTGTTCAGTTCCTGTTTTGATGTCACAAACAGGCCCTGCGTTCGCCAGCCACGCCTGCGTTTTTCCTGCCACGCCTGCATTTTTTCAAACACTCCCTGAAAATGGACAGTTGACACCCAGAAATGCCCACTTCATGTCAATCACTATGCGGCCAGCAGTGCGACTGAAAAGCTTTGCTAGACCTTGTGTGAAACTACATCTTTCGATGTAATAGTAGTTCGCGCATGTGCATTGCGCCGCATACACATGCGCAGAAGTGCCAGGGTTTTTTGCCTCATCACTGCACCTCAAACGAATGCAGCTAGCGATCAACTCGGAATGACCACCAATATGCGGCACAGGAAGGACTGGAATGACCACTGGTCTGATGCAGCACAACACAACAATACTGTAAGGGACTTGTGGTTGTTGTTATTATTATTATTATTATTATATGGCAGCTGTGGACATATAGCAGCAGCGTATATCGTCACTGGAATGACTGATGAGACAGGACACTACCACTGGTCTGATGTAGCACAACACAACAATACTGTAAGAGACTTGTGGTTGTTGTTATTATTATTATACGGCAGCAGTGGACATATAGCAGCAGCGTAGATCGTCACTGGAATGACTGATGAGACAGGACACTACCACTGGTTTGATGCAGCACAACACAACAATACTGTAAGAGACTTGTGGTTGTTGTTATTATTATTATACGGCAGCAGTGGACATATAGCAGCAGCGTATATCGTCACTTGAATGACTGATGGACAGGACACTAACATTGGTCTGATGCAGCACAACACAACAATACTGTAAGAGACTTGTGACTGTGACTGCCTGGACTGATGCACCACAATACACTGTGACTACACTGGACTGGACTGAGCAGCACAACACAGCACAAGACTTGCCAGCCCACTTTCCCGCCCCCACACAGACAATGGAGGACGGAGACATGTCCTCTCACTACACTCTCCGAGACTGGAGTGAAAATGGCCACGACGCGCGGCTCCTTATATGGAATCCAAATCCCGCGAGAATCCAACAGCGGGATGATGACGTTTTGCCGCGTTCAGGTTTCCGAGTCAGGCGGGAAAACCTGAGCCTGACTCGGATCCGGGCTCGAGACATAAAGTTCGGTAGAGTTTGGTTCTCTGAGAACCGAACCTGCTCATCTCTAATATATATAAATACCAGCCAATGAAAGCATAGGACTATTATCTGCTTTTCTTCCATTAATCAGCTCAAGTGTCGGACATTTGGAGCATATATATATATATATATATATATAGTCATTTGGTACCTAAGGAGCCTGCACACTGCATGTGCCAAGAATCAAGCATCTGTTTTTTACTTTATTGATCCAATCACTGAAGTCACATCTACAGATGGAGCCTCCGTCATTTAACCCTACCTAGTCGCAGGTGTGCACTCCCGGCGTGACTAGGCGATCCGTCCGCCTAGTCACGCCGGTAGTGCACGAGCCGCTTCCCATTGTAAGCGACTCTGTCTGGGCACGTGCGCCCGTCCAGACAGAGACGCTCACTGTGACTAGGTGCGACCAGTCAGGCGCTCCTAGCCACAGATGGAGCCTGAATAATGGAGACTCCATCTGTAGATCATACATACCTCAGTTTCATTCTAGGTTACTAAGCTATACAATAGTGAAAACACAACCCAAATTCATCCAGTAGTTTTTGCGTGATGCCGGATTGATTGAACAAACAGACAGACACAGATTCCGGAAAAAAAATTCATTTTTATAGTTCATAAATAGTCCCTAGAAGTATATTTCTCCCAAAAAATTGCTATGTACAGACACAACCCTTACAGTTTTATTATGTATATATAGAATCTCATTCCAATGGGAATTATAATATTTAATTATGACATACACGAGTCTCATAAATACAGTACATATATGGCTCCATTTTGTTGAGTAGGCCAAGGTATTTCATTATTTCATACATTTCTCTAATATTAATCATCTTTCATAGCCAGATGGGATTCAATGTCTGACTTTATCTTCATGCCTGCTCAGACCCGAAACTCTTTTTTTTACTTTATAAACAAAAACCAAAATACTTTTTGATTACAATTGATTGAAGCTGACTGATTAACACCTGTTGTTCTTCTATATGTTGCAGTTGTTATCGTTCATGCCTCATACCTAATATAGGCATTTTGAAAATATTATATTGTCCACACATCCAACATGACTTTGTGAAGAGTCCATTCTCTAATAAAGCTTATTAACATGTCCACGAATTTGATTTGCACTTATACATTTTGAAATGCACCATTTGTGTAGCAATGTTGATTAATATATTGTTCTGTTGCTGAATCTTCTTCATCTTCTTCATCTTCTTCAATGGTGTTGAAAATGAGCTTCAGTTTTTCAGGAACACACCAGTGTAAAAGAAGTAATGTTATCCCAATGATAAAGCAAATCAGACCTGAAATGACAAACATCATGGCATTGTGAAAATAGTTCTAAATATTCTCCATAGCCACACAGGAAAGAAAAAGAGGAAAGAGGTATTGCAATTTGAACAAGCCAAAATTACGTTAATCCACAGAAGGCAGTAAAGTTATTACAAAGTACATAACATGCTACGCAGGGGCGTTTTAAGAGAGGAGGAGGCCCGTGTTCAGCCTCCTCCGTTCGGGCCCCCTGTTCTCTGCCCGGAGCACTGTAGAGTCTGAGCACTAGAGGGCTCAGGCTTTACTGCGCATGCACAGATCTCTGGGAAAATGGCGCAGTGGCCATTTTCCCTGATATTTCTCTACTGCGCATGTGCAGAACTTCGTGAAAATGGCCGTTGAGCCATTTTCACTGTGTTCTAACAGCGCTGCGGATGCCGGAGCTAGACTTCGGAGGGGTGAGTATTTTAAAAATGGGTGCAGTGTGTGCGGTGGGGGCCCCCTCTGGACTCAGGGGCCCATGTGCACCGCACACACTGCACCCATTATAGACACCAGTGATGCTACAATAACTCAACTGTTGTTAAATGGAAACAATAAAATGCATGTTAGCGTTAAGTAATATGTGATACATACTATTTAGTGGCAGACGTCCGTCAGAATGCCAGCAGCAGGGCGAGGGCTATGAGTCCCCTTGTGGGCTCGCTGTACTCACCATGCTGCGGGTTTGGTGGCTCGCTGCACTTGCCACAGGATCTATTCCCTCTCTATGGGTGTCATGGACATCCATGAGTGGGAATAGCCCTGTTGCACTGGGATTCCGGTTGCCGGTATTGTTAGCTGTCGAGATTTCAGCATCAGTATCCTGAATGCCGGGATCCCGAGAGCCAGAATGTTTACTGCAACCCAGAAATACTGGTGTTCAGCATAAAACTTATAAAGTCTAATGTACAATTAAATTACAAAGAAATGTAAATTATTTAAGTGATATCCATTATAAGGTTTTATGAAAGATGATCAGACACTGATTGCTCGCCAGATAAACAAGAACAATGATTTTATTAAAAACAAGGAGAAAATGGATGCTAATTAACATCTCTCTCTCTCTCTCTCTCTCTCTCTCTCTCTCTCTCTCACTCTCCCTTCTCTTTCTTCCATCCCCCTGCCCCCATTTCCCTGATTACTATATGTTCTTTTTTATAATAATTCCATTGATAGAAAGATCAGACAGCTCTCCAGTAGTACTGTGGGGACAATGCAGGAAAAGTTGCCCGGTGTGTCCCCTCCCCAATTCTCACTGTCCCCCTTTTTCAATATATTTCCATTTCATATCTCTTCACCTTTTCCCCTTTCTCTTTCCCACTACTTTACTCTTTCTCCCTCTTTCTTTTTTACCATCTTTTATTTAGATTATCTTGATAAAAGATAAGAGGGCTTTCCAGTAGGGCTGAGGGACCAATACAGATAGAGTTGCCTGGTGACCCCAATCTCTTTTAATTGTCAGCTGACAGACTACCCTCATCTGCGTAGCAACACAGGGGTGACATGCAGAGTAACTGTGGGGACCTCTATTATGTCTGTGTGCTGACTTCCTCATAGTGGTCACCATTGTGCAGGCAGTAAGTCTGGTAATAAAAGTAAGTGGACATTTAGCAGACAGAGGGCAGCAAATGGACAGGTGTCTTCCAGTTAACAATTTAATAGTAGAGGGGTTTTTAGAAGTTAGCAGGAAGGCTGAGCATGCAAGGGCGGGGGAAGGGGGGCATTCTGATATTGTGTTTCTACTGTGCTGTTGTCCTGGGAGAGATGATGGAGGTCATTCCGAGTTGATCGCTAGCTGCTTTCGTTCGCTGTGCAGCGATGAGGCAAAAAACGGCACTTCTGCGCATGCGTATGTGGTGCAATGTGCACGCGCGAAGTAATTTTACAACAAACTATGTTGTTTATCACAAGGTCTAGCAAAGCTTTTCAGTCGCACTGCTGGCCGCAGAGTGATTGACATGAAGTGGGCATTTCTGGGTGTCAACTGACCGTTTTCAGGGAGTGTTTGAAAAAACGCAGGCGTGCCAGGAAAAACGCAGGCGTGGCTGGGCGAACGCAGGGCGTGTTTGTGACGTCAAAACAGGAACTGAACAGTCATCGCAAGCACTCTGTAGGTATTGAGCTACTCTAAAACTGCACAAAATTTTTTTGCCACCGCTCTGCGATCCTTTTGTTCGCACTTCTGCTAAGCTAAAATACACTCCCAGTGGGAGACGGCATAGCGTTTGCACGGCTGCTAAAAACTGCTAGCGAGCGAACAACTAGGAATGACCCCCGATATACTGTACTATGTCTAGGTGTCAGGCAGCCAGCAGGAACTGTGAACTGTAAGAGGAGAAGAGACATGTGCATATCTTTCATCAGGATAACTATAATTATGCCAAATTTTTCATAACATTTGCTTTAAATATTCTTTTTCACTATTGTTATGAAGCACTAAGCATTATATGGTTTTCCTATGGTTCACCTTGTAGCTGGCATTTCTTGTACTTCATAATGAGGTCCATGGATGCTACTGTATATACAATGTCACAGCTCTAGAACAGGAGTAGGAGTGGCCTAAGGCTAAATTGCCCTCTTACCAGCCCTGATCAGTTTGTCACTGAAGTCTTTCTGGTTTTTGTCATTCCTCTATAGAGGATAAAACTAATCATTTGATCAAAAAGAAATAATAAGCTTGAAACTTTCTTTCTTCTTAGGTAGATGCTAAAAATATAAATTAGTACTGTATTTAACTCACCTGTTGCCAGACTCAGCCAGAAAGATGCTCCATATTGTGTTTTCAGAGACTCTGATCCAAGCTGTATATTACAAAATGTTGCATTTCTCACAGTTGAATATGAAATTAGTGAGAGAATGATGAAAGCTGCAGTTACTAGAATCATATATGCTCCATATATGAAAACAGGCATAGAGAATAGGATATTGCTGATTATCCAAGAGCAAAATGCCACCCTGCAATGCAAAGCACAATGTGTAGAGTTAATTATGTTTATTAAGCATCAGTATACAACACAGATTATTTCTCAAGTCAGTATATCTTCCACTTTCAGCTTCTTGTCCAAAGAATGAAGCAGGGTGGAGCCTCTTCTGAGTGGGGAATGTGGAGGTGGTGCAGGCACCTGATTCAGGGCCATAGAGAGCATGTATAGGCCCTGGTAATGCAGGGGCATGGCCTAATCAAGCCGTGTCCCTGTCAGGCCCCTCCAAGAAGTCCTCTAAGTGCAGGCTTTAGGTATCTGTTTGCACATATATTCGGCTGACTTTGACTTATCAGTAAGATGAATCATGTGAAGAATACTCATCAGCAAGAACAATATATAAACCAGGCAACCTGGTGAGGGAGTCATTCAATGGATTTATTTTTTCATGTTTTTCCTTCGCAGTTTCTTTTTATTCTTTTTTCTTTTTATTATGTCATTATGTTACATTCCCTTGTTGCTACTTTAAATATGTGCTGTTATGCTGATATTTAATAAAGATATTAATCTAGAAGACAGAGCAGGCTATGTTTCATTATTGCATAAGTGACTTATGCTTAATTCTTAGAACTCCTAAAATATAAGACTTACACATAAAGTACAATAAATAAATAAAAATAATCTGGTGGTGCTAACTCATTGTTATTTCATACAGTCAACTACAGTAAATTCTGTTTTACAAAGAAGTAACAAGACAAAATAATGGCACTGGCAAGCACTAATAATTATCCCACCAAGACCAAATGTGAAAGCTGCTACACACCTCCAAAACAACTGTAAATAAAAAAAAATACATTTAGTGATAAAAAAAAAGTATTGAGTATATATGTGTGTGTGTGCGTGCGTGCGTGCGTGCGTGCGTATGTGTGTGTGTGTGTGTGTGTGTGTGTGTGTGTGTGTACTTACAATATATCAATATAGAAACATCACTCCAGGGTGCCTTACTTATTTTTCCTATCTGCTTCTGTGACACTTTCCCTATTTGCATATTAAACTTACTTGTGTTGGTCTCTATAATTTCCTCTGGAAAATTTCCTATTAAGTTTATTATTCCCAATTAGATTGGATGAACTAATATTTAATAATCATAACTAAGCAGACAATATATGTATATCCATTGCTGGGTACTAGCAGCTATGTGCCAATGAGGATATTTATTTATTACAGTTTGTGGTGAGCAATTTGGTCTATAATCCAGTTTTACATGTTTTCGTATATACAGTTTTTATGTGATATGCTTTTAGTATAATTACATTTCCGGGAGAGATGTTCTTATATCTATATAATGTATATTTTGTCTGTACACGTTGCCTGACAAGGGCATTTAAGCCTGAAAGGTTGCAGAGGAAACTTGTCTCCATTCGTTTTATTTTGGAAAGTCCGACGAGTGCTATCAATTGGAATATGGTATTTATTTATTAATGTGCACCACGGCTGATGTCAGTAGGGTGCCGGCCATTTGGATTGTGTGTATATATATATATATATATATATATACTGTATATATATAAATACATATGTATATTTATATATATAAAATTTTATATATATATACAGTTATATATGTTCAATACTTTTTCATTAATACATTTATTTATTTTATTCACAATTATTACATTAGCTGATGTGTGCAGTGAAACCTACTGTATCATTTTTTTCCTGTTACAAAGACGTAACATGACAATAATGATAAATTATAAGCAATCACCTAAAATCTGTACTGTGTTTTATGAAACTTCCTATAGTATAAGGGAGCACTGCAGAAATTTAAATAGAAAACTTAATAAAATAACTTAATTGTGCTGCATATAAACATTCTACATGAAATAATTGATTACATTTTGTACAATCTAACATCAACTTGCTAATGTTACTTACCACATACAGGCTGATGCGTAATGACCAGATATTCTGTATTGGGCAAATAAGCCACATGGGTCATACTGCGTGAACTTTTCTGCCACGTACAGAATAGGGTTAGGGAGTCCTTTTTTTAGACCATCATTGTAATACTCATTGAAATTTGATCCAAAACTCCAGAGAAACTGCTCATTGTAGTCAATTGTTTCATTAATCTGATGAATGGGATTTCCTTTTGGAAACACAAATATAAACATTTTGAAAATCTGTGGGATAATTAAGTTACATTTTTTATATGATTTGCCAGTTGATCTTACTAAACTTACCACATTGTCTAATCGGGATGTAGTTATGTGACCGCCGGTCAGGAGATCTCCGTTCACAATACCGACGCCTGCATCCAGAGGCGTAACTAAGGGGTATTGAGCAGGGCACATGCCCTGGGTGCCTTGGCAGGCCCAGCAGAGGGGGGCACCGCCAGCGGACAGGGCATCATGCCCACTCGCCCCCGCTACTGTTGCCATCCCCCATCCCGCTGCTATGTGAGGGGAGGAGAGCGCAGCGCCTCTCCTGCCCCTCAATGTTCTCAGTGTCTGGTCTCCGGTGGTGGTGGAGCGAGTCTCATTGGTTTAGTTTGTTAGCCAATCAGTGCTCGCAGACCGGCTCCTGATTGGCTGCCGGTTCGCAAGCTCTGATTGGCTAATGAACTGGTGCCAACATACATGCGGCAGACCGCCGCAGACCAGACTTTATGGTGCATTGAGGGGCTGGAGAGGCACTGCGCTCTCCTCCCCCCACATAGTAGATAGCAGATAGCAGTGGGCAACGGTGAGTAGTGAGTGGGGCGGAAAGCGGGGGAACAATGTGTATCTCTGTGGGGAAATGTGTATCTGGCACTGTGGGGCAATGTGTATCTGGCACTGTGGGGTAATATGTATCTGGCACTTTGGGGTAATTTGTATCTGGCACTGTGGAGTAATGTGTATCTGGCACTGTGGGGTAATGTATATCTGGCAGTGTAAGGCAATGTGTATCTGGCACTGTGTGTACTGTGGGGGGCGCCACTCTTAATCTTTCCCTGGGCTCCAAACACCCTAGTTACACCTCTCTCTCTGCATCCCACCCCCTCAAAATCCCAACAGTTGGCATGCCAACTAACAGGGACTATTCCCACTCATGGGTGTCAACAACACCCATAGAACCTGTGGCAAGCCCACAAGTGGCTTCCTTGTGCTCGCCCACCAACCAGCATTCTTAACCCCAGTATCCCAGCATCAGTATGGTGACAGGCTGGATCCCAAACGCCGGTCACCCATACCCAACCCATCTAATCCACTGGTTCTCAACATCAACCCTTAAGTTTTCCCAAGAGGTCTTGTTTTGAGGATTTCTGTCTGTGGAAGCAGATGGGAAGTTACTGAAACAACAAAACAGATTAACTCACCTGTGCACAAATAAAGAAATCCACAAAACACGACCTGTTGGTGGTACTGAGGACGAGTTGAGAACCTTTGGGCTAATCTCTTACAATATGTGTTCTTTTTCTAAATAGATGCAACCCATTTTGTTCTACTTTCAGGGTCGTCACTGCCCCTGGTGACCCCCGGTGTGGGAGGCCGCAAAATGTGGCGTGGTCTAACACGAGGGGGTGTGGCCTCGCGGGTGGACCCCTGGTTTTGGCACTCCAGGGGGTTATGAAGATGTTGGCTGCCCCCCTGGGGAGTGTCTCTATGCCTCATACATGTCCACTCTGTCCCTCCCCCCTCCTAAGCCTGTAGCCTGGGGCTCCTGACACTGTGAGTCTCTCACTTTGAGTGCCTGCATCTGAGTACATGGCACTGCCGGTGTCTGACTCTCACACCGCGGGTGAAGCAGCGGCAGGTCTCTCGCGCGCAGGCCGAATGCGGAATGCAGTGCCAGATCCTACACAGAGACAGGAGCCAGGTGCTGCATGTATTTTTACAGTGCAGCACCGTCTCCTGTCACTGAGCAGGAGCCGGCATTTTGTTGTCACCCCTCGACAGGTGACACCCGGGTGTGGGCTGCACCCCCCGCACCCACATTGTGACGCCACTGTCTACTTTAAGGCCGTTCTTCATGTGTTAGGCAAAATTGATTGCTCAGCGAACATGTAAAACATCCAAGGTAACATGTATAGCCATCATTATTTAAGAAATCAAACGTTTCACACAGATAACCCGAAATATGGTAACCAATACGATTAGTTTCATCCAAATTTACTCAATACTATGATATGTACTGTATGGCAGATTAACAGATGAGAACCTGTTCCTATCATATGTTATTGAGCAAAATAGAAAATCTGGTCATTGTGTCTTAAAATGACCATGGTACTCTTCTCTAGCTTCTATTATCCAAATAAGTTACTAGGAAGAAGTTGATCACACATCTGTCCAATTTTCCCTCTCAGGGCAGTATCCTATTTGTAACGATAACGTGGTTTTGTGATAAATTATCGCAAATGTGATAATTCAGTATCCTAGTAGCGGTGATAAGTAATCGGCGATAAGTCTCCCTAGGGTTTATCGTGGATTTCTCTACACCATCTCTGAGCAAGTAATAAGTACAGTAGTGCATAATCCCTATTTTAAGGTAAAAATGTAGGTATTTGGTTTAGAACCCCTGAGTCACCTCCCTCAATAACTAATTAGGCCCTTACAAGTTTTTAATTATTTTTTATTGGCCAATAATGACATTTTGGGGTACAAAACTGCAAAATAATGGAAATTGGGTTACAAGGTATGGGACAGGTATGTTGGAGTACTTTATGAGTGGGACAAGGGTTTTCATGCTTGCAGGTGGGAGTAATCGGTCCATTTCCACTCTCCTAAAATGACCCAAATTTATACTTATACCCATTTTTTTGTACCCCAAATCTAATGAGAGCACTTTTTACAGTAAAAAATAATGCTTAAAAAAAAGATTCATATAGCAGCTATTCAACCTAATTTAATTACATCAAATAGTTTTAGTTTGGCCACTAATAGACTTCTATAAAGGTCTCCTATATTAGTTTGGGGTTTTGGGGGGTACAAGCAGATTTTCCCATTTTCTCCTATACTTATCTCTGCTTTTGCTGGCTAGAATTATTGTGTAAATCCCGTTTTAACCATTTTGGAATAGGATAGGTGTGAAAAAACAGAAACGTGCAGGCTGTGATAAGCAGATTTTTCAGGAGAAAGGTGCAATAAATGTTGCCGTATTCACGGATCGCGTTATCGCGGCTAATAGGATACCGCCCTTTGTGTGTGTATGTAGCCATCATAAATTAGATTATCACTATGCTTTCTATTTAATCACATGAAAGAACCAATTATTATTTTATATACTTATATTTTACTTTAATATTAATGTATGTTTGTGAAGTAAATACATTCTATGATGTGCCTGGTCTCACCTTTTAAAGTTATATTGACACCATTAAACCCAACTTGTACTCCAATGCTAGCATTCACCGTGACATCACTGAACGATTTGTATGTAGTGGTAGTATCAACTGATCCAACCTCCCAGTCAGTAGTGAAGTTCACAGCTGCAAATATTAGTGAAAAGAGACAAAAATAGTGCTTTTTTTAATATAGAATAGCTTTTACTGTTTATACATAAATTATATACTGTATTAATATTAGGATCTCTTGTATAATTGTCTGTTAAATGTATACAAATAGTTATGATGTCATTAGTTATAATTATTGAATTCTGATGTCATCACTTCAGGGTTCATTAAGATAACTTGTAAACAATTATTCATACTAAAGGTAACCTATGCTTACTACGGACCTTATATAATTGGAGCCTTGTATCTTTAAATGACCATGGAACTCTTCTCTAACTTCTATTATCCAAATAAGTTACTATAGAGGATACATTATCCCATACATTATATACTGTACTATGCAATGGCAATTCATTTTTGCTTGCTTTGGAAAAGATTACCAATCTGTCACAATACAGTCTAGACTCAATATCACGGTGGAGGTCTATATGATATGTATTTTAGTGTCCAGGAAACCAGTAAATTGCTTACCAACGGTTACAGCTCCTATAAACAGGCTTATTATAACTCTGCATGCCCAGGATATTCTCTGTGAACAAAAAAGATTGCTTCTTTTTATTTAGTGCATATTTACATTGATATAAAACAGTAATGAGATCAGGTGTGCATATATATTTTAGTTTCTAAGCAAGCAACGGACTTACAACATGACATTGGTTTAATGCTATAAAACGTGTTTATTTTCTTGGTTAACTCCTAGGCTCCCTGTTGCCAAAATAGGCAGCAAAAATATTGAAGTAACGTTTTTTAGAAAATGTAATAGAAGGGAATGCAAATGTCCTCGTCTTAATGAATGTGGTAACCGTTTGGATGGTCGACCATGTTAAGGTCGACATTCATTAGGTTGACCACTATTGGACACAAAACAGTACATTAATTGGGGTTCCTGGTCATGTTATGGAAAAAATGACACCAAAAACAGTTACAAAATCCATGTCGACCTTTTCATGTGTCAACCTGTCCCGTTTCGACTATTTTCATGTGTCGACTATTAGTCCATGTCGACCATGTCTAAGTTGACCAATAGTGTTCGACCTAATGAATGTCGACCTTAACATGGTCAACCATTCATACCAGAACCAGTGAATGCTTGGAGCACAGCATAACCATCTACAGCACTAAATGTCTCTTCTGCATTATTGTAGACATAGGCGCAGATAATTGTTCACCAAATCGCAAGTGGAAATTGTGTTCATAAAAAAGAAAAAATGCAATTATGGCCAAATACAAGTGTACAATTCTCTGCAAGTAACATATTCATCTAACCACAAAAAGGTGAATATCACCAAGGAGGTGCGTTTCATTAAATCAGTAGCGCTCATATCTGGATATAAGCTGGGTTTCAATTTGAGCTCTATAGATCAGGAGCTGAGAAACATTTCCAATACACTCTCTATATACTGCAAATATCTTCTGGACAGTATATGGGAGCACGGTCCCTAATATGAATTATAGCATGATGTAGGTCCGTGATGGCTAACCTTGACACTCCAGCTGTTGTTGAACTACATATCCCAGCATGCCATGCTACAGTTTTGTTATATGGCCATGCTAAAACTGATGCAAGGCATGCTGGGATGTGTAGTTCAACAACAGCTGGAGTGTCAAGATTAGCCATCACTGATGTAGGTGATCAGTGCAGGTAGTTTTAATTATAGATGTTTTATTCCCATTCTAATTGGGATTTATATATGTTTTATTGTGTTAATCAATTGGCTGTGATAATATTTGATAACTTTGGACATATTCTTTACTTAGCCGCACCTTTTTTGGGTTATTCTTTCTTATTTGGTACCTCAGAAGTACCAATTGGGGAGCAGTGAATAACTATTTAGCATCATACACAATATTAATTAATTTTTGCGCACAGATTTATGTTTTTGTTTAGCATACTAATCTAGTTTACATCAGGCATATGCCATATACACTGATACCCATGCTTTATGCATTTATTTTGCTAGCTAAATAGGCATTCACTATTAGATTTCAATAAGACTTTAAAAAATCCTCTACTATAACATGTAAAAATCCCCAACCAGTAACTGATAGTCATCATCATCATCATCATTATTACCAGTTTAGTTCTCCAGTACTAACAGTGATGCCCCCTGAAAATTGCATCTGAATACAGTATACATCAATGTCTTATTGAAATGTACTTATTTGAACATGACCTTACTCTACGTACCTGTCCAATGCTACATTATTAATAGATTTCATTTTACCTCATTAGTTATAACTAACATCACTTTCCCCTCAGTAGATAGTAGTACATAGTAAACTGTACATAATTGTATGCCTTGGGCCAAGAAGAAAAAGTTGAGATATAAAAGTCACAACTAACTCACCACTCTGCCTCTTATTCCAGGAATAATCAGAATAAAAGCAAGGGCAAAGACCAAAAAGACGATGATCACGATAATGTAATCCACACAAAAGACCCAGGTCTGTCTTTCATGAGGGTAGAAGGGGAATACACCATCATAGAAGGTCATGTTTGTTCACCAGGAAATAATTTTACCTAAAACATAAAAGTAATTATAAAACACATTTATGGGACTGATATACAGTAGATTATGACAAAGATTTCATATCCTTTATTGCTATGCCAAAAGTACACTGCTAAATCTGTATAAATATTCTGGGAGTATTTACATGCTTATAATCTACAATAGTGAACCTTATAATAAAACCTAAGGTAGGTTTACTTAAAAATGGCAGCTTACCCTCATATTTCAAATGATATATTTAGATAATTGTTTTAGTTGGATAGTTGTAAAGGGTGGAAAAAAATGTTCTTCTCAGATGATAAACACTCCATCACCTCAGCCCTCATTCATATAATAATAATAATAATAATAATAGTAATAATAATTTTATTTATATAGCGCACTTTCTCCAACAGGACTAAAGGCACATTATAGACATCAAGAACAATGCACACAATACAGAAGATTTAAGTAATACAACGATAGACAAGCTGCACAGATATAAAAAAAGAAAACATACTATGGAGTGCACAGTAAGCATAATCAGGATCGGTGTAGGTAGTTTGAGTTATAACTTCCGCGGGTTGTGTATTCCACCCTCACAGGTACCAGGTGAGACAGCCATCTAAGGCGCACTGTGTAGGATTACTCTGGGTGGAATAGTCTGAAGAGATAACACAAAATGGGGTGATTGCAGTGTCCTAACGCTTAAAATAGGGTCCCAACAAAACTGTCAGGTCCATGTATTTTTCATCCCATCCACAAGTGTACCAGATGAGCTAGCCATATTGGGTGCACTACGAAGGTTACACTGTGGGAGATAAGCCGTACAAGGGCCAAATGCATATATGGGAAAACTGACATGCATATAGTAGTATGCTATACCCTGCACAGAAAGATTAACATGAAGTACACCCTGCACATGTAGGAACCATCCAAGGCAGCCATCTAGGGTGCACTACGTAGTTTGCTGCTGGCAGGGTGTGCAATCAGTGGAGCTACACATTACAGTGGGGTGGAAGTAAGCTGTAAGATGGTCCTGGTGCTCATCCCCCTCAGTTCTCTGCTTTGCTTGAGGGGTAGGCCCAGGGGCAGTCATGATGTTCTCAGTTGGAGCGGTAGTAGGCATTGGTCCTGGTGTTCTCATGCATGGGCATAACTATAGTGGGTGCAAAGGGAGCACCCATTGCTATGGGGCCTTAAGCCTTAAGTGTCCTCGACCAGGGGTGCATCAAGAGAGGAGGAGGCCTGTATGCAGCCCTCTACTCTCTACTCGGGCAGAATAGACTCTGGGCACTAGGGTTACTAGGAGACCATTGCGCTGTGCCAGAGTCTAGTGCACC
This sequence comes from Pseudophryne corroboree, assembly GCF_028390025.1. Lineage (NCBI taxonomy): Eukaryota > Metazoa > Chordata > Amphibia > Anura > Myobatrachidae > Pseudophryne > Pseudophryne corroboree. The sequence goes on from NC_086449.1 coordinate 319,762,326, forward strand.
TGCACAGGTCTACAGGAAAATGGTGTGATGGGCATTTACCCAGTGATTCTCCTACTGTGCAAGTGCGAAACCCCAGGAAAATGGCCATCAGTGCTGACACAGGACTCTGGATGGTAAGTATTGAAAAAAAATGGGTGCAGGGTGTACGGTGTTGGCCCCTCTGGACCACAGGGGGCCGTGTGCACTGCACACACTGCAACCATTATAGTTACGCCAGTGGTCTGGACCCAGGTTATAAAGTTGCATGCTAATTTCATAGATTTGCCAGCTAAGTAATTGGTCCATTCATCCATTGCCCAACCTGAATTATGTGACATTACATTTTCAGTGAAAGGACTGTGTAGTGGATGTTATAATGCTAAGGGGCATGTAATATGGCATAATTTGAACTGGAGGCTACTGTAATGTGTCATAGATCTGCTCATTGTAGTGTGGAGGGCACTATAAAGTTATGTAATACGAACCGGGGCACTTTAATGTGGCATAATATGAAATGGAGCTACTATAGTGTGAATTGAAAAGGAATCTTTGTTATATATATATCATTTACTATATTTTATATAATTATTAATATATAGATATATTTCAATTAATATACGTATATCATATATCTGCAAATATATTATGTCATACTTACAAACTAGTCAGCTGATAGTATATATGCAGTTCTCATACACGAGTTATGAATTTATGATTACTTAAAGTACTGTAAGTTCAGACATGAAATTCCAGCATTTATTATCTTTTTACATGATAATCCTTTACTCTGCAAGTATCACTGACTACGTTCTTTCAGGTGCACCAAATGTACAGTATCTCCTTGGCTTGTTGTGTTAAACAGGTCCTTTGTAATACACTTACTGTAGGAGACTAACAATTAAGTATCTGTTGTATCAGTATTTTAGAAGTATTTTATCTCTCACAAGCACTGAGAGCTATTGAAACCTATGTTTTACTGTCCACTGTTGCTGGAACTGAGATAGATATTGCTGCTATCTGCTTGACAGACTGGCAGAACCGGTTCCTGTCTGAAGTAATGAAAGTGCAGTGCGCTATACTGTATCTGAGACAAATTATTCTTAGTAACTCTACTGAGAAGACTAGCAGTGTGATGATTCCTGTCTAGCATAAAGTACTTGGCTGCTTAGCTTATGCTCTTATGTACTGTAACTGTCTCTGACTAAAAATGTATGCTGCAATCAGGTAATTTGGAGTATACACCATATCAGAGGGTAGTTTTGTCACTGGGGAATTACAGAACTCTCTGGCTGCTTGTGCATGGTAACTACCCAACATGGTAGTCTTTCAGTCTTTAACTCAGCACCTCAATTCTCCAGATAGCTCCCTCCTTGTCCAGCCACTTTGAATTATTCTATCCTCATGGGTGCTGAAATTGACTTCAGCCTAGATTTATCAATCCTTTCAGAGTGCTAAATTGCGCGGTGGTAAAGTACCAACCAACCAGCTCCTAACTGCCACGTTACAGGCTGTGTTTGAAAAATGACAGTTAGGAGCTGATTGGTTGGTACTTTATTACCATGTAATTTATCACTCTCCAAGGCCAGATAAATCTGGACCTTCCTCCCCTGTCAGTGCAGCATAAGGGTAGCCTCAGCTTATTCTGTCCCTCACAGCCTGTTGAAATGGGCCTCCGGACAGCAACAGACAGCCATGACTTGAAGTGACCCCATCGGCCGCACTTCACCTACTGATCGCCTCCCAAGGACAAAGACAGGGGGATCTGTTCTGATTAAGGTCCCTCAGCAGCGCAGCTCAATGGCCACCACAGCATTGCTCCAACAGTCCCCTCGGAGCCCAACTGTCAGTACTGGGATCCTATGTATGCCTTGCAGTCACATGACCCATTGACTGCATGCGCTGTTGTAACTGTCATCTGCCCCTCTCCACACACAGCACAGGCAGAACACCATGTTCTGTCAGAGATGGGAGAGTCCCTGCTACAAGCTCACAGTCCAGTATTAGAGTCTTTGCTGGCTGAACCACCTCACTTCTACCTTGTGGTAGGGAAGTTACATTTTATCAGCATAGGTTTCATATATATTTACATATGTTTACACACTTTCATCTCTATCTTTAGTGGGGTACCACAAAAGATGCAAGGAAGGCATCTGCTTCTGACTCAGAATCAAACCCTTTGAGGAGGAATCCCTCAATCCTCAACAGACTCCAACACCACAACAGCCCCCACCCACATTAGGGCTGCTTTCATAAATGTCCCAGGCTGGTTTTCCATCCCAATCTGCCCCTGGTTACAGGATCCATATTTTCTGTCCCTCAAGCTTCCAACCTCCTCTCTTCCTTAGCTAACTACTTCACACTGAAGTCATGTATATTACTGTATATTAGTGAGGTATTGTATGGTGAGGTCAATGGCTGGTGAGGCACTGGCTAGTATCAGAGCCAGATTTATACACACACACACACACACACACACACACACACACATGATTGAGTGGTGAATTCTGACTATAAAAATTATTAAAATAACACAAAGATGATATGAATACTACAAAGATAATATTTATAAATGATTAATATCATCTTTGTGTTATTATAAAATAATTTATAGTGACAACTCTGGAGTATGACAGGTGAGACTCTGACTCCCCTGCCTACCCTCACCACACATCTCTGATGTATATACCCCTAATTTAGCCATTCAACTGGTTTATTGTCATAGTGTATTCAATGCAATAGGATTACATTCCAAGCTGCCACAAAACATGTTGGCTGTTATGATTCAAGCATGCATGGTGTCATAAAGTTTAGAGTCTACTTTGCCGGGGGTTCTAGTGTCAATAGATGTGACCTCTGTTCTGACCCACTGTAAACTGTACATTAAACGAACCAGTTTTATAATTGCCAAAGGTATTTTTGGACATGAGATTATAATATAAAGTATATACACTTGATGTTCTGGCACTTCTTTTAATCTGGACATATCAGGTGTCGGGGTGAATTAGGCTGCATTGAGGAGTTAGGCTGCGGAGGGCTCAGTCGGACTGTGGGAGGGCTCAGGTAGGCTGTTGGAGGGCTCAGGTAGGCTGTGGGGTAGAGTTAGGCTGTGGGGGGGAGTCAGGCTGCAGAAGGTTTTTGGTGCTGCAGGGGGGAGTTAGGCTACAGGAGGGCTCAGTTAGGCTTGGGAAGGAGTCAGGCTGCAAGAGGTTTAGGACTAGGATTAGGGGCACTGAAATGTGGAATAATATGAACTGGTGACACTATATAGCATAATGTGAACTGGGGATACTATGTGGCATAATGTGCACTGGCAGCCCTACAATGTGACATCATGTAAACTAGTGAACTATGATGGTTCATAAAATAAACTACGGCACCGCTAAGAGGCATAATATTAACAAGGGCACTACTATGGTTCAGATAATGAACTAGGGCACAACTATGGGGCATAAAATTAATAACTCCTGCTGAGAGGTGTCTCTCAAGAAGCATTGGAACAGGGGCCCCTTCAATATGTTGCTTTGAGGCCCACAAAGTTCAGGTTACACCCCTGCATTTATGAAAGTGGTACTGATACAGTGGTTTTTACCCACTTGCTATCCCCATTATCATCAGGGTGCGTATGTACAGTACCAGCCTACACTTGGTGCAAAGGAGCCATCTGTAAACTGGTGCACATATCTGCATAGCCCACAATCCCATCAACACTTCCTCTCGAGCATTATCGGGTGGAAAAGCCCCATTACAGCACAGTTATGCCTCTTCAGCCACTATTGGAGATGTGACGACTCCCAGTATAACTGTGGTGTCCTGAAATGGTATGCCCTGTTCATGTGTAGATGGAACTGCATATTGTTATGCTTCATAGAAGCAAGTCATAGTCTTTGCATGTGTAGGTCTTTGTGCAATTCAGAAAAGCACTGCAGGAGACAGTGAAGAATAGAGACACCACCACTGGGCCACATAAACAGGGCTTAAAGTAGACCAGGAGAGGTGGTGGAACTCCTTTACCCTGCCACCAATCCCCCCCCCCCCCCCCCCCCCACACACACACACACACACACACACACACACACACACACACACACAACTCCCATTAGACGGAACTAGGGCCAGTGCTAGGATGTTCATTATTCCCCCACAAACTATACATTTTTGCATTACTTCCCATACTTTGTAAAGGGACAGCAGTCTCACAAGAAAGGGGCATGGTCACACAATAGGACCCCCAATTCAAATTACACCACATAGTAGCACAATTTTATTCCCATTACACAGCATGTAGTACCCCTGATTCATATTACACCACATAGTAGTGCCCCTTATTCACATTACATTACTCGGTAGTGCCCTTTATTCACATTATGATACACAGTGGTACCGCTTATACACATGGGATAACTGTGCAAGGCTGTGGAGGAGGTGGAACTAGTTCCACCTATAAATACAGGTGGTGGAACTCAGTTCCACCTTGTTCCCCCCCCTTCACCCCCCCCCCCACTTTAACCCCTGCACATAACTATCACACCCGGCTATAATTCTGCCACTGCCTATTGCATATTTACACCTTCATACAATGGGTCGGAATAAGCCAACTCTCAAGCATAAAAATCAGCTTTGTTTTATTGGGCATACATCAGATCACCAGGTAGCCATTACTAATAAAAAAAGACAAAAGGTTAAAATAAATGATAAAATATAATTTTCACCAGAACTCACAAAGTGGGCGATTTAATTTGTGGGCTATTTAACTTTGACACTACCTCACCCCCATTGGACTCTGGGTTGGGATGAGATCCAGAGCTAATCAGCATGGGGATTTCATGCCCATGCAAAACAGGCTGAGGACTATTTCCTGCCATTAAAGGGGTATCATATGTAACTATGCTATAATGTGACCAACCCAGCCTGGCATAGCCTAATGCTAAGTTGTGGATTTTTGCATGAGGACTACACTCTGTTTGCCCCCTCATAATAGAAGTGTCCAGTCTAGGTAATCAATAGGCACTGATGCTGGTTTCAATTTTTGGAGGTGCACATTTTTTAAATAAAATCATTTATTATTTTTAAAAATATATAGGGGTTTTTTTCTATACACTTTAAACGCCAATCATCGACAGCAAGTTGTACTGCAGCTGTACTCTTATAATGTATTTTAAGCAACACATATCTTAAGATGTATGTTACACAAAAAAACAAAAAATGCAATTTATTTTAAGATTTAGGTTTGTGCTGCAAAATTGAGTTCTAATCTATGGGGCCTATTTATCAAGCTATTCTAACCCAATAATGGTGCAAAAACATTGCGGCATGATTTATATTTTGACCCTACTTATGATATTTTTATGATATGTTGTTCTTGGTAAATTGCTCCATATGCTGAACTCATACAGTGCATGAGAACATTGAAGCTGTGCAAATTATCAAGTTCTGAAAACCAAAGGCAGCAAATGTCATCTTCAGATCCTTCCATTCCGTCAGGCTTTTTGACTGAGTGGTCACATATATACTCAGGACAGAACCTGCAATGTTTCTGCGCTGTGGCCAAAAGTAAAAGTTTTTGCATTTTCCGAGACAGCACAGCAAAATAGTAGTATATCCCATAACCCATTACAATGAGTCCTGAATCATATATGAACCATCATGCTTTTGGTATTGTAGGATAGTCACACTTTTTGGACACTGTCCTGCCATCCTACCCACTAGCCGCACTGTCTGGTGTGTGAGTGTGAGTGTGTGAGTATGTGTGTGGTTGGGGTAGCACTCGATCACCGCTGCTCTGCTCGTCATTTGACCGGTGCAGGGTTGATCCTGGGGGCAGTCCAACTGCTTTGGGAGCACTCGGCATGCCCCCAGAATGACAAAAACAGGGTGCATGACGTAAGGCCATACCCCATTTACTGCAAGGTCATACCCCTTTTTCAGGTGTTCGCCTTCAACAAATGCTCAACGTACCTCTTCTGCACTCCCATATATTTGAGGATGTGCTTACACATTGCTTGTTTGTCTTGATAGATTAGAAAAAGCATATATATAATAAAAACCATGTTATAATGAAAAAAAACCTATGCTAACATAGAAACAAACCTATGCTAACAAAGAAATAATAATATAACTTTCAATTCAACAACTCATTGAAAAACACACTGTAAAAGAAGACCGTTCAATACTCAGTGCTAAATAAGTGCTTCTTCAGGACAAGACAAGGATTATACTTCCTGTAATAAATGAATACTTAATTTATAATACTGCACATAATACAGCTCTTGGTTACTTGCACATTGTAATACACAATTGTTGATTGATATTATTACAGTTGCTGTATACTCTGATCCATTGTATCAGACTATTAATTAAAAAGAGCGTAATTAAAAATTGATTTAGTGAAAATATATATATATAATTATATATATATATATAATTTTATATATATATATATATATATATATACAGACAAGATTCCCAAATCGCGCTAAAGAGTGACACAAGCAGCACCTCTAGAAGGACTTTCTGTTAGCTAAAGTCCAAATGAATGACAAATACAAAACAAGATCTGAGGGCGCTAAATATAGGAAATATTAATGAACACCATTAATCATTATCTAGACAAACAGATAATTTAAAAATGTATTAACAAACTCAGACCAGATTGATTCATTTTGAAAATGCTCAATGACATGGTGAATTCAACACCTTAACAGCTATTATGGATGTAATTCCTTGTTGCTGTGACTTCGACAGTATAACAGAATGGTCCTTCGGATTGACATTCTGTTATACTGTCGAAGTCACAGCAACAAGGAATTACATCCATAATAGCTGTTAAGGTGTTGAATTCACCATGTCATTGAGCATTTTCAAAATGAATCAATCTGTTCTGAGTTTGTTAATAAATTTTTAAATTATCTGTTTGTCTAGATAATGATTAATGGTGTTCATTAATATTTCCTATATTAAGTGCCCTCAGATCTTGTTTTGTATGTATATATATATATATATATATATATATATATACATTTAAAAAAAATCCATGATCTTTTTATCAAATTAAACATTTAATGTTTAATTGTAAGCTAAAAAAAATCACTTAATAAATTATCAGAAGCAAACTGTAAAATAACAAAAACTGAATCAATAAGCAATAGATATGAATAATATATCTAAAATATATATATATATATATATATATATATATATAATATGTCTGGTAAAGGAATGCACAAACTGACCTTGAAAGCACGGATCCTGTACCCTGCGTTAAAGTGTGTCAAGGGCTGATAAGTTTAGAAGAGCTCAGATGGAATCTCAAGTGTTTACTGGCCTAGTAGCTGTTGGTTTTATACCACACTTCCAACTAAAAGGATGACAGACAGTAAGATTACATGAATGAATCATCATACCATACACTATGTCTATCATAAGTGATCAGAATAAAGGATGTTATTCAAATGAGTATGAAGCCCAACCCATGTGCCACTGTATTTACCAAGTCAGAAACTTCCTCTAGAATGTCACATACACAATTCAATCAGCGTGGCTAACTGTACTATATCCATGCTGAGATTTAAAAGAAGAGGTGAGTGCTGAGACTTGCAAGTAGAGGTGAGCTGAATGTGATTGATAAACTATATACTATAAGTTATTAATTGGTTGTATTGCTGATGTGTTGCAGAATTAAGATTCTTTTGATTTAGTCTTTTTATCAACTGAAACATTACTGTTATAAGGATCTTCAATATCACATTATGTACAGTATTGCAAAACTGATTGTGTAGAGATTTTAATTCATTAAAAGAATCGCCTGTATTACAAGCCCATTACAATGATTTTCATGTATACTTTTTTTTAAACACAGGAGGGCACTGTTACATTGTACAAAGAGTTTTTTCTGCAAAATATTGTGCTTAAATTAAATACAGTTGTTTCAGAATCAGAGGAACATCCTTCAATGGATTTCACAAGTAAATTATGAATGAAAGATTTGCTTAATGTATGCAGATTACAAGAATCTCTATAATACTGTACATATTTATATTTGATTACTGTATATCACTGTCTTGTCTCCTCTTGCCTGTACTAATGAACATTTCTTACCTAGTAAAAATGTCACTTAGCCTCTATTTCATAGTCTGCACCCTGATTGTTAGGGATCACTAATTATTTTGGTATTCAAAAATAGAAAGCACCTCATTACATGTTATCATAAAAGGGACGCAAAACAGCAAATTTAAAAATATCTAGCAAAGCAATTATTTCTATATTTATTTGTTTCAATATCATATTATGAAAGATATAAATACAGAATTTTGAGAATAGAAGTTTGGATTTATTTTATGGTTACAGGTAGAGGAGTCTAGAATTCCCTTTCCCCACCCTCAGGTGGAATAATGCTGTGAAAAACATGACAATATATCCACCTTTTAGTGTCAGTGAGGCACCCTGTGGCTTCCTGGCTGTTGAGAAACTGTATGCCCCATTATGGTAAGCAAGCCAATCACTAAGCAATATTTAAATAGGTTTCTATCAAATCTGCATAACAATAGGTTGCCAGGGGGTAAAAGCTATTTTTGGCAAAAGGACAATACACTGAGTACATTTTATAACTTTAATTTCTCACTACTGTATGTAGATCCATTTAGCTGATAACAATGTAATAAAAGTGTTTGTGGAGATAATTCTTTGGATATATTGGGGGTAATTCTGAGTTGATTGCAGCACCAAATTTGTTAGCAGTTGGGCAAAACCATGTGCACTGTAGTGGGGGGGCAGATATAACATGTGCAGAGAGAGAGTTAGATTTGGATGGGGTGTGTTCAATCTGAAATCTAAATTGCAGTGTAGAAATAAAGCAGCAAGTATTTACCCTGCCCAGAAACAATATAACCCACCCAAACCTAACTCTCTCTGCAAATGTTATATCTGCCCCACCTGCAGTGCACATGGTTTTCCCCATCTGCTAACAAATTTGCTGCTACGATCAACTCTGAATTACCTCCTTTGTTGTAAATTAAGACCTTAGACGATGCCAGATTATTCTTTATTAAATTATGTGGAATAAAATGACATCTAAATGGGTTTTATAGAACATATTCCAAGAGGAGGTATGAATCATTTTCCAAATAGAGCACCATAAGAGGTCTAAATTCCTCAAAACACTCCAGGGCTATATTTAAAAGAAAATTAAAATATGTTAATGTTAATTTAGTCTGTTTTAATTTAGCCTGGTAGTCCTAATCCTAACTCTTTGCATTAACTCTGGTTTACATAAAAGCCATAGCTTTAAAATAAAATCTGAACTAATCCAAATTTTAGCACTAAAACTACAATAATAATAGTTTACATTTTGTAAATGAGAGTAGAAGTCTGAGTACTAATCGATAAACTAATCGAAGCTGTACAGTATAAGATCTGAGCCTGTCTCCAGTACTAAACTGAGCTTGACCTGATAGCCAATTCAGAGGGAATACTACGCCACTTCTTTTATATTTATTATCTTTTATTTATATGGCACCACCACATCTCCACTGTGACGTACATGAAGAATTACAATATGATAAACAACACCAAATAATACAAAATATAAAATATAATAAAAATCACCAAAATTACTGCACAGGTGCAAAAAATAAACTGTATAATCATAATACCACAAAATTAGATAGTGACATAGTAAATAGCAGTTGCACTCTGTGACCCCTTGTCTGGAAAGAACAGCCAGAAGGGATCAGAGTTACTGGCTCTGAGGAGGAGTGCACTGCTAACAAAAATAGTACAGGGTAAGAACAAAGAGTGTGAAGCCCTGATTGTGATAAAGTAGCTTACTGTCTGTGTTGCATCAGTTGGCATTGTACATTTGATGAACTGAGGGTGCACTCACATTACATGCAACCATGCAGATTTGTGTGAGATGGCCACTTACACCTGCCTGTACCTGGAGGGGTAAAACTATTTGGGATAGGCATTCTAATGTAGGCCTTATTATTTGCATGTGGAGTTACTGAATGTGCAAATGGTAGACAATTATGATAATAACTGCCAGTACTAGTAAACCAGTTGTGATTGGCTCTTTGTGCAAATGCCAATGTGATAGGCAAAACCAGTGCTGATGACTGCCAATCATAAAATATGTGGACAAGCAAGTTCAACTGTGTCCACCACCACACAGCAGAACTGATGGATGATGGGTAAAACAATTACTTGAATAGTATTTGCTGAGTTTCTCAATAAGAAACTTTTGACCTAGGGGTGCCGTGCAAAAAAAATGCAGATACTGAAGGGCACAGTAGTTCATGAAAGTTTGGGAGCTACCACTCCACCCAATGACCCACAGCAAATATGAGGTTGCACCTGTTCTTACTACTCTTCCCTGTTCCTTTCCCTCCCACTTTTTACTTACACCTCATTTCTGTAGTTATGGGGTTATTTTCTTCCCAAAAATCTCTTTATGTTGGTTGTATAACATCCTTCATACCACATTTACAACATTTCTCTGTATACTGTATATTGCTATCTTTGAACATAGCCGTCCACCTATTTATATAAATGCAAACTCACTCACTGACTCACTGACTCATCACTAATTCTCTTACTTCCCGACATGTTAGGAAGCTGAAATATAACAGGTATTCTTCAGGTGGGAAATAGGAAAACTACATAATTAGAAGTTTAATAAACCTCCCCTAAGGGAATGAAAAGGCGTTGACATAATGATGTAATTACCGATGCATGGCTTGCATTGCATGAACGATAACACCCAAATGAGCAATCGGATCACAATTTGATTTACATCTCCAATGTGTAGAATTTCATAAACTACAAAAATGTTTCTGTCATTTTTTACCGTATCTGCTATGGGTGCTCCTCGGGTAATGCCAAGAACCATGGATTAATATTTACTTACATTAAGACGTCTCAACTTTACAGCTCTATACAGTTACCAAACTTTTTACACTCATTTATGTTTACAATCATGAAAATCAGAAACTCCCATACAAAGAATGGGTAGAACAGCTAGTTTTTAATTAACCTCATGACTGATTTTGCAATGCTTTTATTATCTTGTGTTTTTTCAATGCTCACCTTTCTATCTTACTGTATTTTGCAAGTTTGCTCTTCAAAACAAATTTCATTAAAAAAAAAAGAAAGTATCTGCGATCTTGACCTTGCAACGCTGATGCTGGGTATTAGAACCCTAGGTTCATAAACCCACTCAGGGCTATCTTTTTTTGTATGGGCTCAATGGGCAGTTGCCCAAGAGCCCCAGGAGTATAAAGGCCCTGATAGCTGACATTCCCCTTTTTCCAGAGGTACCAGATTTTTTAAAATCGGCTATCGGGAACCGAAGATATCTTACTTCAAAGCAGTGGTCCCCATCTGAGCCTGTTAATTGCTCTATCTCAGATTCTGTCTAACACAGACTTTTTCTGAGGGTGTACTCCAAAAGCTGTGACTCTCCCCTTTCGGTGGACACTGGAAGCTTGTCTCTACTATACTCTACTATACCCAAAACCAGAGATATCAGCCTTCCAGCAGCTGGTCCCTGCTCCAGCTCCACACGCCTGGCATGCAGTTTTATATTTTCTTTGGTGGATTGCTCTGACTCCTGAACTCTGATCCCCAAGTCCCCAGTGCCTTCTGATAGGAGGGACTTTCTAGTTTTATTATCCCATTAAAAGCTAAAAAAATCTATTTCCAGGAACTGGAGAAATCTGCAGTTAACCAAGCTGCTCTCCCACTGGAAAATGTTGAATATTAAGCCCACTCCACTATCGACCCCAGCCCTGCATATTAAATACCCCCTACCACCCTGGAAGTCATGTACCAGGGATCCTTCATTCAGCCCAATGCCTCCTTTTACAGTTTAGTGCCCTCCCTCCTGCCCCATTTCCCTCCATCTGTGCAGTAAAGGAGTACTTAGCAGAAATTATTGATCTAGGTCCTACATGCTGAGCGTAAGATAGAACACCCCCTACCACCTGTGGGATATCAAAGCTGCCACTGATAGCACTTTTCACCCCTGCTGCTGGAGGATAGGTAGGGGCCTCATTGCACTGCTTTTCCCAGGGGCCTACACTGCTGTTTAAATGGGCCTGGAGCCACAATTCTATTTATGTAGTTTTGTGCTGTGTTTGACACAAATGCTTTTGTGCTGCTTTGCAGGATATGATACCTTATTATATGGCTATAAAAAATATTTGACATTTTATTTTGTTATGTCATTTAAGATTTGGAGGCCGATGTATCATTCTTCGCATTTCACATTATTTTTTTCATCTTATATGACATTTGATTGTTATATTTTAGCATCACATGTGTCAACAAAATATTTATAATGAATGCGATTAATGTCATCTTTCGTGATGTTGATTTTTTAAAATTCTGTCAAAATGTGATCTTTCTCATGTTTTTATTGCATTTTTATTGCACATGTGCCAGCATTGATCGATTTATGTATTTGCGCAAGTGCAGTTAAACGAGTCAGATGCTGCAGGGAACGCTGAGCTGACATTTACAGCCTCCGAGCACTGCTGATGTGGTGAGTGGTAGTCAGAGATCATAGCCAGATTAAAGGGGGGATACAGGGTATACTATACCCCGGACCCCCCTCTGTCAGAGCACACTGACATCACTAGCTCTCCCTCTTGTGCAGCAGCAGAACAATGCAGACAGAATGCAAGCTGAACAGTGCAGGCAGGGACACAGGAGTATAATGTTTCATGAGCTACTGATGGAGCTTCTCGACCAGAGAAGAGATAAGAGGGGGGAGAGAGCTGTAAGTGACCCAGTTATCCCGGATTCTCCTCCTCCCTGCGTGTCTGGGTTCTGTGTAACCTGTTATCTAATGAGAGCATTTGAGTCTAGAGAAAGACACACGGAATCCTCCTGAGTCCTGTCCCAGTGTGTAAGTAGTTTAGAGGCTGCTGCTATTGTATTTTTGCAAAATTGTATTTTTCTATGTGTATTTTAAGGTCAAGTTGCCTTTGTTCCAAGAAAACTTTATAAAATAGTTGTCTCTCAATTAGGTGGAGCTTTAAACAGTACCCAGGCATTATAAAACTTTTATTTTAAATCTAATATCACCATTGGTTTAAATTGAATATACATGACATGACTATCTAATATGCACTCCCACTTCCCCCAGCCCCCCCTGCCTTAAGTACCCTGGGCCCCCTTAAGGCTTAATCTGACCCTGCCGGAGATGCTGCCCTGTCTCCTGTCATGACTAGACTAATAATAGTTAAAAACAATAAATACAAACAAATTTTAAAATATATAACATTTTAAAAAATAATAACACAGATAAAAAATACAAATGCGCCATATATAATAATAATTGATAAAAAAATAAAGAATAATTAAATTTAACTACATCAGAGGCATTTAATGACTTCCACAGCAACCATTAAATATATATAAAATTTTCCAATAAAAATCTGCCTGGATTATTTGATTCATATGATCAGTGCCGGCACTACCCACTCAGCAGATCCTGCAAAGCATAGAGGTGACGAGCCTGAGAGGCATTCTCCCCACTCTGCTACTCTGCTGATTTCCGCAGCTGGTGCCAGCTGCCATTGTGCCTGTCAGACAGGCAGTGGCACCGACAGCGTGAAGCATGGGTTTACGGGAACAGCCCCATCAGTGTCCCAAGTTAGGCCAGCGATCCACACATACAAGCTGTGGAGGGAGAGACAGCAGCTAGATCTGTGCCTGGAGCTGCATCCACAGCAGGGACCAGCCATGCCTTTTTACTGCCCGGTATGTGTAGAAGCTGGGCACCCCTCAATCCCAAAATGTATCAGGGACTGTAGAAAAGGGACAGTGGGTACCTGCTGAGCGTTTTTACCCTAAACCACCAGGGAGAACATAGTTATAAGAAAATGTAAATAAACTGATAATTTTAAAAGCAATTTAATATGTAGGGTAACAGTAGTATTGTACAGGCATCAGCGGCTTGGCAGCTGCAGCTCCCGGCTACCTGTCACATACTGTAGGTAGCTGGGTAACACGGCAGCTTCCTGTCCCTCGTTAGACTCTGCCTCTAGGCTTCCCCTTCTGAGTCTGCAGCATTTGGGTGGGAGGAGGCTGGTGGAAGGCAGCTGCTTCAGGAGCAAATGTAAGTATAAAAAACACACACACTCTCTCTTTCCTTCACTCTCTCCCAACCCTCTCCCTGGCGTAATATATAAAAATACCTGGCATAATGTGTAAAGGGGGATCTACCTGGAATTATGTGTAAAACAAGGTTCTGCCTGGAGTAATGTGTGTTTGGGGATCTGCATGGAGTAATGTGTAAAATGGGGCTCTACCTGGTGTCATGTGTAAAAGGGTGCTCTACCTGGAGTAATGTGTTAAAGGGGGCTCTACCTGGAGTAATGTGTAAAAGTGGGGCTCTGCCTGGAGTAATGTGTTGAAGGGGGCTCTATGTGGACTAATGTGTTAAAGGGGGTGCTGCCTGGAATCATGTGTAAAAGGGGCTCTACCTGGAATAATGTATATGAGGGGCTCTACCAGGTGTAATGTGTCTAAGTGGCACTACTGTGCGGCATAAATTGAATAATGGAGACTACTGTGCAGCATATTATGAATTGGTATTATTTTGTGACCACATCCCTTCTCCATGAAGCTACACCCCTATATATTTTTGTTGCGCACACTGACCCTGTGTTAAATATATTGGGGGCACACCAATTATCTTTCTGGTATATATATAAAATCATAATCAAGGAATTTAATAAAAAACAGTCAGATATTAATTCTAACATTCAGTAAGTGCCTGAGAGCAGATGGCAGTATAAATGAATAACTATATGATCGCACGCTCTGAGCACAGTTCATGTATAATCAGTTCCAATATATCTGGGGCAGCAGTTAAAAATTGGTGACTGGGAACAGGAGTCTTTAAAACATTGTATTAACCTGTCTGCAAGGATAAATTTGCTTGTTGTTCCTTGTCCAGCCATATGGTGCTCTGCAGTGATATGCCACCAAATAGAGGTATACTCAATAAAGCCTTATTTTATTTGTAGCTGCAAAAACTCTGTGATGAAGCTGTATCACATATGTAGCAGAAATTCTCTGTGGTGGTTTCTCTATAGAACAGGCAGTCAATCTATGTGTCATTAGGGAAAGTCCACACAGGGTAGATGATACCCGATGTAATAGCGGTGAAAGTGTTCTGTGCCTGTGACTATATACCTGAGCATCCTCAGCTGCAGCTAATGAACCACAAAGAGGATGCCAGAAGACTTAAGCAGTGCTGCAGGGTACCAAGTGTTTGTCGGTAGACTTAGAGTAAAAGCAGAGTACCAGGTGAGGTATGGTAGGTAAGGGGGTGCAACCCCCTTCTCTAGCCTCCCCTCCAGAGGGCATTAGGTGTATAAGCGGCACTTCTAACATGGGTATTATGTGTATAAGGGGCACTATTGTGGGTATTATGTGTATAAGTGGTACTACAGCTGTGGGTTTTATGTGTATAAGGGTCACTACTCCTGTGAGCATAATGTGTCTAAAGAGCATGAGTACTGTGGGTATTATATGTATAAGTGGCATTACAACCTTGGGCTTTATCTGTATAAGGGGCACAACTATTGTAGGCATTATGTGCAAGGGGCACTACTACTGTAGGCATTATGTGTATAAGGGGCACTACAACTGTGGGCATTATGTGTATGACGCACTACTGTTGGAATTATGTGTATAAGTGGCACTACTACTGTGGGCATTATGTGTAAGGGGCACTACTGTGGGCAATGTGTATAAGGGGTACTATTTTGGACATTGTGAATAAGGGGCACTACTGTATAAGGGGTACTACTGTGTAGCATAATGTGAATAAGGGACACTACTGTATGGTGTAATGTGAATCAGGGCCACTGTGTGCACTGTGATATGAATAATATTGTGCTACTGTTTGGCGTACTTTGTATTGGGGGTACTGTTGTGTGACCACACCCCCTCCTTGTGAGACCACACCATTTTGGTGTGCACTATTCCTTTATAAAATATGGGAGGGTGTGAATTTCTAGTTTGCAGGGGGGCACCAAACACCCTAGCACTGGCCCTGCATTATATTATTTATATTGCTTTTAATAGACTCCAATAGGTCTAGAATGCTTTTTACGATAAGAGAAAAAAAATTGATCTTCAAAAAAATTAGATAAAAATCTGAATGACAGCTTGTTATATAAGACCGAAAACAATATATTGCGATAAGCATGCTTATCTGGAAAAATTACTGCGAAAACACTTTGATACATTAGCCCCTTATTATGTAATTCTTAGAACATACTCTGTATTATTTAACTTTAGAGTATCTTTGTTGATAAGTAGTAATGAATTACAGGGGTTTATTTGATATTTTATTGTTTGTGAACATTTATTACATAATTTTATGAACACCCGGCTATACTGTGTGTCAACAAAGGTTTATTGATAAACGTTAAGAATACTTTGACAGCTTTATATTAACACCCATGTATAGAAAGCTTTCTATACTGTATATATTCAACTTATCTACTTTATTTACAGAGCATGATTCTAAGTAGTGTTGTGGAACATTTGGCTGTTATAATTATTATATTATGTACAAATGTTGCATATTGTTTTTAATTTTATATTTGTCTTTAGAGTCACACAGAACAGATAGTTTTGCTACTGATCTACAAAACAATTCACATTAACAAATATTGGGCCTAATTGAAGGTTGATTGCAAAATAAAATTTTCCCCTAATGGGAAAAACCATGTGCACTGCAGGTGGGACAGATATAACAT
This sequence comes from Pseudophryne corroboree, assembly GCF_028390025.1. Lineage (NCBI taxonomy): Eukaryota > Metazoa > Chordata > Amphibia > Anura > Myobatrachidae > Pseudophryne > Pseudophryne corroboree. Next base: position 319,779,080 of record NC_086449.1, read on the forward strand.
GTGCAGAAAGAGTTAGATTTGGGGTGGGTTATATTGTTTCTGTGCTTAGTAAATACTGGCTGCTTTATTTTTACACTGTAATTTAGATTTCAGTTTGAACACACCACACCCAAATCTATCTCTCTCTGCACATTTTATATCTGCCAAGGCATTTATTTATCTACCTGACATCAATTCTTATAGCTATTCCCAACACTTAGATCATCCTTTGTAAGGGTGATATACATGCTCTTTAAATTGTACCCTATCTCATATTTGACAACTTTTACAGACCAACCAACACATTTTGTATTTTCTTTCTACATGCACACTAAGGGGGTATTCAATTAAGTTCCATTTTTTTGATTGGTTAAAAAAATGGCACTAATTGAATACCCCCCTAATTTGGAAAGCAGAGGTACACCCACTGTTTCTCTCATCCAGCACATTACTGCTCTCATCCAGCACATTACTGCCATACTTCACTGGATACACCCAATCTCAACTGATCTTGGAAGCAAATCAGTGATGGGCCTGGTCAGTACCTGGGTGGGAGTCCCCTTGGGAATACTAGGTGCAGTAACCCCGTACGTGGTGGAAAGCAGAAGAATTTGAGAGATTTCTAGACTTCTCCTCTCCTACTTTCTTCTTCTTTTACTCAAATCAGCAATAATCACTATAAGTCTATACTAAGCTGTGCCATTTATATTAATTAGTTATCATTAATGGTTTGATACTCTGAATTTGGAGGCAGGTCCTCTCTGTGTACCATTCTGATGCTTGTACAAAACTCAGGTATTATTGCACTGTAATCTTATCTTGAATAATTTAATCACTGCGTTATCTGATGTGACACTTCATACATAGCTATTTAAATTTTGATTGGTTTCTCTGGTTGTGCCACAGTGCGATCATATATGTGGTCTACACATGCTATTCAGTTACCTGTGAACAAGATTGCCACATCACAAATCTGATTCCACTTTTTGTCTGTATTTATGAAACACAAACTCAATTTTGGTGTAATATAGTGATTACCAATGACTAAGGCAACAAAGTTTTTACCTCAGGTATCTGCCCAGAAATTTTGAACATGATACTTACCTAGAGGTTCTATAAACATGCTTTTTTCTCCCCTGCTGTGGTATAGTACATTCATTGCATACCCTAACCAGTACTCAAATGGTGACCAATAGTCTGTGAATTAAGAATTAACACACATCATACCATTTATTATATTTTTTAATACTTTCACCTTGGCTTATTCAAGTCATCATTCTTGAAATTATACACACCCTACCTGAGAGGTGTATGTATGACATATTAATCATATATTTTCTAACACACTATTAATCACTTTTTGCCTTAAGAAAACTAATACATTTTATAATAGAAAATTAAAGTTAAGTTTTACTTAGTTATGAAGAGTGCCCCATCAAAAAGTCTTTCTTTCCCCTTTTTGTATAGAATTCACAATTAACTGACTTAGGGTGCACCACCGACCAAGAAATTCACAGTACATAACGGATAATCTTATTAATCGTCATCAGGGACAGATTGGCCATAGTGCTCATCAGGAAGATTCCTGCTAGGCTAACATGTCTGTGGGGCCTCTTTTGTGTGTTGACATGTGGCCACACCTCACACATGGCAGGCAGCCCACCACACGACAGTGAATAGGTCGACACTAGAAATAGGTCAACATGACCATTAGATCGACATGAACAAGGTCGACATGCAAACAGGTCGACATGAGTTATTCACAATTTTTTTTTAACTTTTTCAAACTTTACGATCCACGTGGACTATGATTTGGAATGGTAACTTGTGCCAAGCACAGCGAGGCACCTTGCCCGAAGCATGATGAGCGAAGTGAGCCATATGAGGGGACACGTTGCACTAATTCGGGTTCCCGGTCACTTTCTGTAGAAAACTACACCAAAAAAAACATGAAAAACCTCATGTTAACCTTTTTCCATGTCGACCTTGTTCATGTTGACCTAATGGCCATGTCAACCCATTTTTAGTGTCGACCTAGCCACTGTCAACCAATATGTTTCGACCTAATGGGTGTCAACCTCGACACTCTCGACCCTGAGTTCCATACCCCTCTGCAGTACAGCAACTCTGCCATCCAGTGATGCTGCCATGGCTACATGGTATGTTATACGTCTTGTGCTGCTCATGTCAGGCCACTTCTACAAATTTTTACAGAGCCACTTTTAGTTCCCAATCTGCCACTGGTCTCAGACACAACTGCAGCAAAAGACTCACGGAATGCCCAGTTGCGTACAATCAGGTCCTATGAGAGGGATCCCACCCCCTCAGACTGCACCCCCATTAGGTCTGCTTCCATAAATTTCCCAGGGTGGTTTTCCATCCCAATCTACCCCTGATCATCAGTCAGTGGACATATACTCTTGTGAGAGTCTTGTCCACATGATAGCCCTTGTGCGAAACTAAACACCCCCGCTGGTCATATATACCACATATATAAATGTTATAAGGTAATATTTGTTTATGTGAATTGTGTTATAGATCAGTAGCAAAACTATCTGTTCTGTGTGACTCTAAAAACAAATATAAAATTAAAAACAATATAGATATTAAAACAAAATTTTTACCTAATAAAATAATTATAAAAGTTAAATGTTCCACAACACCACTCAGAATCATGCTCTGTAAACAAAGTAGCTAAGTAGAATAATGTGTCTCTCTACAATTAGAGTAACAAAGGGCCCTTTTTCATGTTTGTAAGCAAAGCAAATTATCAAGCAACTGGGCAAAACCATGTTGCACTGCATGTGGTGCAGATGTAACATGTGCAGTGAGATTTAGATTTGGGTGGGTTACAGTATATTGGCCCTCATTCCGAGTTGTTCGCTCGCAAGGCGAATGTAGCAGAGTTACACACGCTAAGCCGCCGCCTACTGGGAGTGAATCTTAGCTTCTTAAAATTGCGACCGACGTACGCGCAATATTGCGATTACAAACGAGTTAGCAGTTTCAGAGTAGCTCCAGACTTACTCTGCCTGTGCGATCATTTCAGTGCTTGTCGTTCCTGGTTGACGTCACAAACACACCCAGCGTTCGCCCAGGCACTCCCACCGTTTCCCCGGCCACTCCTGCGTTTTTTCCGGAAACGGTAGCGTTTTCATCCACACGCCCCTGAAACGCCGTGTATCCGCCCAGTAACACCCATTTCCTGTCAATCACATTACGATCGCCGGAGCGAAGAAAAAGCCGTGAGTAAAAATACTTTCTTCATAGTAAAGTTACTTGGCGCAGTCGCAGTGCGAACATTGCGCATGCGTACTAAGCGGATTTTCACTGCGATGCGATGAAAAATACCGAGCGAACAACTCGGAATGAGGGCCATTGTTTCTTTCTGTGCACGGTAAATACTGGCTGCTTTTGCATGTAGCCCACAAATGTCAGACAGCTTTATTTCTACATTGCAATTTAGATTTCAGTTTGAGCACACCCCACCCAAATCTAAATCTCTCTGCACATGTTACATCTGCACCTCAGGCAGTGCAACATGGCTTTGCCCAGTTATTTGATCATTTGCTTTGCTTTCAAACATAAATCAGGCCCAAAGTGTGCAATAAAGACTACCTCAACAGATAATATAAAGACTACATAATATTTGTATATTGATTTCATGTAGATCTAAAGAAAGTTATTACAATAATGCCACGAATGACAATAACAACCTTTAATATCAAAATGAAAAAAATTGTATGTATTAAGATAAAATCAGTGACCATATTCAAAACAGTGTCCACTGCGCAAATACTTTAACACACCCATATAATTGAAAAAAAACATATCGGGCCTGTTTGAGAGCCCCACGCAATTCCGCTGTTCACGTAGGTGAGCGAACTTTTGCTACTGCCTGTGCACGAAAATCCCTAAAAACTCCTGCAATGCATGCATTACACAGACGGTGGTATTCAATTCTTTTCACCCCCTTCCACCCCTGTTCTGCTTCTGCCCACGGAGGCATGGCATCATCATTTCAACTTGTCAAAGTCAGAAAAATGTCTCAATGCACGTTGCCATATTTGCACCGCACACTGGTCCGTGCTGCGCATGCGTACGCTCTCCCGTGGAAGCGCATACCCGCAATAGCGTGCACTCGCACGCGCAGTATGCGCATTTACGGTAGAGTTTATGTGATCGTAGCGTGCGACTCATTAGTTACAAATGTTCACAATTAATGTAGTTTATAGATCATGATCCCTTTGATAGTTTCTGTAAGTTTGGTTAAAGTATAATGTCCCAGAGCTGAGGAATCCCTCTTTGCATCGTACGAAGGGTTTAACAGGAATCATACTGCAGTGTTTGGTACCCATCGGAAGAGTATTTAATTAGCAATATTCCGGTGTTGGTTTGGAGCGTATTAATCGCTCGTGCGAATAGTTATGGACATAAGAAGTTTATGTCCATTTCTATGATTTGCACATACTCAGGTATGCGGCGGGAAACCCAGTTTCCCACCCACCTGAGCTGTTGGAAATCGTCACAGCCCACCTGTATGAATCACCCTATGACCTTTTGTTATGATGCAGGGCTGAATTCCTTCGGCCAATGGACAATGGGATTGTAGGACCAGGAGATTGCATTGTGTGTGGAGCATAAATAGGCAGGCCGACCACATCCAGCACTCACTCTCTCATCAACGGTTATCTGCTGATAATCGGGAGCTGGATATCGAGGCGCTGGCGATCATACCCTTTGTGCGTAAGTTCTCTCCATAATCATTGTCTTTCTGCGAGCCAATCTCTCTCTCTCCTCTTTTTCTCTTAAATACCTTATAGTATTATAGTATTGTATCGTATTGCATTTAGGTCAGTGTAGTATTGTCTTTTTGTATTTATTGTTTAGTTCTGTGGTTAGGAAGTCTCTGTTATATTGTAGTGTATCATATGTACTGTTATCCCCTTTTACAAGTATATTAGACATAATACAGTTAATAGGCCTTGGAAACCTAAACCAGTATCTGTGTATTTCCTATAGTGATAAGTGTTCATTTGAGCGTCGGTGACGCTCATGCAGCTTTGTAGATAGTCAGGTTCCACAAGGTTGCACTTACACCCTGTACTCACATTAAGGTATTCAGTGTATTTCATCGGTATAAGGTTTAACATAAAGGTATAGTGTTGTGAGCGTCTGCATCGCTGGTGACCTCCTCGTGGTCTCTAGCGTACGCTACGTTACAGCGAATCTTTCCCCTAGACATAACCAATAATGTGTCCTGTGATCACTGGGCCGTGAGCGAACGTGACGCTTGAGCGTCTCGCCTACGGCTGAGCGATCGCTACGCAGATAGCGTACCATTACGGTACTTCTTAAGTAAACAGCGTACAGTGTTCTTAGCTTCATAAAGGGTTGTTTATACGACAAAGGAATTTAGCATTGTCAATTGCGGGCTCGTCCGGTCCTTTTCACATCTGCACTAGGTAGATCAGCAGACATTATCCCCCAGCAAAAGGGTGGGAGGTTATCTCGCAGTTGCTGACGGGATAAGCGTCTGCTTCGCTTAGACAAAGAGTGCTGAAGGAACCCGGTAACCGGAAGTAAGAACAAAACGCTTGTGTCTTTTTTTAAAACTGTTTATTTTTCTTTTGTCTTGCGTACGCATACATACCTGCATTTCTTTTCACTTGTGTATTTCATTTTTTTCGTATATCACTATTCCTGTTTGCCAAAATTTTATAGTTGATAGAAAGTGCTAAGAAGAGATTTGCTGTTATTTCATAGTAAAGGTAATAGTTAAAGTATAGAACAAACACACGGTTTGTCTGAGATACAAGGCAGTCAGTGTGGATTGCGGTAGATGATCAGGGATCACCTACATTGATAAATAAATATATTGTGTTACGGTGGATCCTTTGCATTGCGTACACGTGTCGCTAACAAAGACTAGCGTACGCAATCCAAAAGGCAGACGCACGCAGCGTACATTACGCAACGTAGCGTCCGGTTACGCTCACGTAGCTCAAGTCACGAAAAAGTTGAATTAGCGCAAAGCGATAATTAGCGCAAGGCGATAAGTATCGCACAGCGGTAGATAACGCGAAGCGGTAAATAACGCAAATCTGTTTTTAGAAAATCTGAAATTTAGTTTAACAGATCCTGCTCCTAATTGGTAACACTCTTGGCCTGAAGACAATTTCTGCGCAGAAATAGATATAGAAACAAAGTGTACATGTGTTGAGTGAGTGTGTTTTGTATACAAAAGTTTATATAACTTTAAGGTGGAACCAAAAGGAAAGCCGGGTACTCGTCAAGGGACATACGTGTAAGTGACATATACGGTGGCCAGGGAGGCATCCCTGGTTAAATAATATTTGAGCATTAGAGTATAGCGGACCATAAGGTAAGGTAACAAGACCAGGAGGTCATAAGGTAACAAGACCAGGAGGTCATAAGGTAAAAAGGTCCGCTATAAAAGTCCAGTGGCACAACGCCTGGGGTGTTGGTGCAGAACCCATATAGGCCATAAGCTCTTGCTGAAGGAATCGCGGCCGGAAACATCGATTCCATTGATCTTTCAGTACATGACAAGTAGTGCTCGTGTACTGAACGATTGGACCGCACGTAATTGTGTGCAGTAGTTAGTGATCTGACCTAATACCATTAGAGTAAAGTGGTCACAAACGCTATTTGTACATTCTGACGTGATTTGTGTAATTTTTTATTTTTGGAAGGGAAGTTCGCTGGTCACTCAGGAACTATCTAACAACCCCACCTTTACTGGAAAGAGTAAGTGTCCTGCGGGTAACCCTCATATGTTCCAGTAAACTGAAGGTTCCATAGGGGCCCTGTATCGAGTACGCCAGCACCACGTCGGTGTGATCAGGTCGTATTGGTCGAGGTGGGCGAGTGAGTGGGGTACTCGGTAAACCGCCACCGCCGGCCTACTGTGGAGTAATTTGGTTGTCTGAAAAGGCTTGCTGAAAACCTTGATACAGAGATCCAAGGAGGACTAAGCAACACCTGCAGACTATGGGGGCCAGTTGCTCAGGTAGGGGGCGATCAACCCTGGTTCAGGTTGATTCTGTGAACCGACCAGTTGGGTCGGCACGATATGTAATGTGTGAAAAATATGGAATTCACACCGAATCTTTATGTGATGAATGGGAGAGAATGACTGTACAAGACAGGGACAAATTCCCAAGAATAGGTAGCTTCAGTCCAGAAGTGTTACAAAATTTAAGGAGGAGGATATGTCTCGTAAAATCAGCAAAGAGACGAATTCAGCATCATGATTATTTACAGTTATGGCACCAGGAAGGTGAGATACAGAGAGGTTTGGCTCTGGCGGCGGGATCTGGGGCAGTCAGGAAGTTGATTGCCACAGCTCCTCCTCCACCATACATTGCAGGAGAGAAGTTGATTGCGGAGAGAAACGCACTGGGTTGTAAAACACAAACTCTTAGTAACACTGTAAATGTTAATGATGTTAACCAAATAACTCATGCAAGTATTAACCCGTGCAAGATGTACCCTGTTTTGAACCTTCCTCAGGAGTGTGATCAAGAAGACGATTCAACAACAATTTCAGCTCTCTCTCTTGCAGCCACCATAGCAGAGACCACAGTAGGCACAGCGACACCCACGAGATTAGTGAAAGCCCCTAGCGGAGGGATAGGTGAGGTCGTGTCAACGGGTAAGTACGGCACCATGCACTACACTGAAACAATTGTACCACAACAAGCTGTAGAATCTACACAGGAAGAGGCTGTTAGAATTGCTCCTGTAAGGGTAATAGCAGTCCCCAATGGAAAAACAGATATCTCTGGAGCCACTCCCATAAGGAACATTGCCATGTACACTCCATTTTCCAGAATGGAATTAAGAACAATAGTGTCCGAATTTCCTGACCCCAGGAAGGATTTAGTTGCTAGCCAAAAATACATCAGGGATTTAGGTAACACGGTAGAACCCAACAACAAGGATTGGCAGATACTGCTAAGAGCTTGTTTACCTTCCAATGTCGATGCAACTCAGTTTTTAGCTGATTGTGCATTGGATAAAGATGTACCGCTTACAGACGTGTACAACAAGGATAATGTAAAAAGGATAAATTTACAGCTAAAGGAGTATTTCCCTGCCGTTGTTAAATGGAATAAAATATTTTCCATTAAGCAAAAGGAGTCCGAAACGGCAACAGAATATTTTCACCGGGCACTATTAGAAATGGCAAAGTACACTGGTATAGAAGACATTAAGACCAACCCAAACCATCGAGAAGTAGCAGTATCTGTACTGATGGATGGTTTGAAAGAAACATTAAAAGCTAGGGTACAGACCACGCAGCCATGTTGGCGAGGTCTGTCAGTGTCCACCTTGAGAGAGGCTGCTATTGATCACGACAGAAATATCACTAGGCACAGGGAGTCGCAAAGTGATAAGTTGATGTCCGTAAGTATACAGGCGCTGACCACAAGGCAGCCTGCGTATGTACCACCGAATCCTGTGGGTAAGGCAAGTGTAATAACATGTTTTTCTTGTAACAGACCGGGACACTTTGCACGAGAATGTAGAACAAAGAATGTACAAAGGTCTTTTCAACCCCCTAGACAACAACACAACACACGACATTGGGAGCAGGGTCCACAGAGGCGGAGTTTTGAGCCACATACAGGGGAAACAAAAAGATATCCCCCAAACAGAGATTGGCATGCCTCTGGTAGTTCCCAGCTAACTCCCTCACAAGTAGTTGCTGCCAGCGGGATTCAGGGAGGTCAGCATACCCAATAGGGGTGTGGCCATACCTGTAATCTGCAGCCAGTTAAGTTGATTGCTAGTCTTGGAAACGAACCAGAAATTGCAATCAATGTAGCCGGTAAAACTTTAAACTTTCTTGTAGACACAGGGGCGGCCAAGTCAGTGATCAATTCGACAGTGGGCATGAGAACCACTGGTAGGACAATTCCAGCCATGGGAGTAACAGGAGTAGTCCAGCACTACCCTGTTAGCAAACCAGCCGAGATTACAATAGGGCCTTTGCATACCAAGCATTCCTTTTTGCTGGCTGCATCTGCACCAACTAATCTCCTGGGTAGAGACTTACTATGTAAAATGGGTTGCGTCATTTATTGTACTCCTGAAGGTGTATTCTTGGACATCCCTGAGAATCACGCTCAGGAAGTACGAGACATGTTAGACTCCCCATCAAAATTAATGTCACATTCCATTATGACAAATAGGAATCCATCCCAAATAGAAGAGATGACATCTCAGATACCAGAGTCACTTTGGACAAAAGATGGACAGGACACTGGATTAATGGCAAACGTAGCTCCAGTAGTAGTACAAGTAAAAGAAGGTAGGATAGCTCCAAAAATCCCACAGTATCCTCTGAAGCCAGAGGTGGAGTTAGGAGTTTTTCCCGTAATAGAGCGCTTGCTACAACAGGGCATTCTAGTAAGAACGTCCAGCACAGCAAATAGTCCCATCTTCCCTGTTAAAAAGAGTGGGGGGAGGGGTTACAGGCTAGTGCAGGATCTAAGGGGAATTAACAAAATAGTTGAGAGTCAGTTCCCCGTAGTGCCTAATCCAGCTGTCATCCTAATGCAAATTCCTCCCACTGCCAAATTTTTCACTGTTATTGACCTCTGCTCCGCTTTCTTTTCGGTACCTCTGCACCCTGACAGCCAATATTTGTTTGCATTCACATACAGAGGAGTCCAATACACGTGGACTCGGTTACCCCAAGGTTTCATAGATAGTCCAAGTATATTTTCTCAGGCTTTGCATGATTGTTTACAGTCTTTCCAACCAGACAGTGGATCAGTATTGATACAGTATGTGGACGATTTATTACTGTGTTCAGATTCACTGGAGGCATCCCTGAAGGATACGAAACAGCTCCTGTTTCATCTTTCAGACACAGGTCACAAGGTTTCCAAAGACAAGTTGCAATTATGCCAGACTAAGGTAAAATATTTGGGACACTGTCTAACACAAGGACTGAGACACCTGACCGCTGATAGAATCCAAGCCATTAGAGACATGACACTGCCACAAACCCAGCAACAGATCAGGACGTTTTTAGGAATGTGTGGGTATTGCCGTAATTGGATCCCAGGGTTTTCCATATTGGCACTACCTTTGCAGGAAATGGTCTCCTCAAACAAACCTGATCGGATTTCGCATACAGACGAATCTGAAACAGCATTTGAGAGACTCAAACAGTGCCTAACGCAGGCACCAGCACTAGGTATGCCAGACTATGGGAAACCCTTTGAACTATACGGAACAGAAAGTGCTGGGTGCGCAGCAGGTGTACTAACACAAAAACACGGTGATGCCAGCAGGCCAATTGCATACTACAGCGCTCAGCTAGACACGGTAGCGCGATCCCTCCCCACATGCTTGCGTAGCGTTGCGGCGATAGCATTGCTAGTGACAAAAAGCGAAGATGTCGTGCTAGGCCACAACCTCACAATCCATACACCGCATGCGGTATCTGCCTTATTGAATTCTGCCCAAACCAGACACGTCTCATCAGCAAGGTTTACGAGATGGGAATTGGCATTAATGGCCCCCGTAAACATCACCATAAGGAGATGCAGTGCATTAAACCCTGCAACATTTCTCCCAGGTGTGCCTGGACAGGCACAAAGGGTGGGAGGTGAGAGTGATGGGGAAGGAGGATTTAATGCAAAGGAAGATGCACATGATTGTATGGAATATTTGACCCAAAATTTTACCGCAAGGCCTGACATCAGTGACAATCCACTAGAAGATGCAGAACTCACGTTCTACACGGACGGTAGTTGTCACAGACAGTCAGACTCGGGAGACTTGTGTACTGGATACGCAGTCGTAGATGACCAAGACACCATAGAAGCGGAACCACTAGGCCCACCTCACTCAGCCCAGGTTGCTGAACTGGTCGCCCTAACCAGAGCATGTGAATTGGCTAAGGGAAAGTCAGCCAATATCTACACCGATTCCAGATACGCGTTCGGGGTAGTCCATGATTTCGGAGCCCTATGGCGGCTCAGAAATTTCATGACGGCAGCTGGCACACCGATAGCGCATGCAGCTCATATAAAAAGGCTTCTAACAGCGATACAGGAACCCGACAGAGTGGCTGTTATCAAATGTAAAGCACATACATATAGTCAAGACCCAGTATCCCTTGGTAACAGCCGAGCAGACGAAGCCGCAAAGCTTGCAGCTGCTACCCCCATACGGACAGACACCACACAACTGATGGTATTTAATACCATCAACACACGAAAGTTGTGTGAAATGCAGAATTTGTGTTCCACTCAGGAGAGAGCAGTCTGGAAGGCAAAGGGATATGGCCAGGAGTCCTCAGGGCTCTGGACGGATGGACATGGTAAACCAGTGGCCCCCAGGGCATACCTTCCGCGTCTGGCTGAAGCAGCACACGGGCTGACTCATCTAGGCAAGGAGGGGATGTGCAAATTGGTAAGAGCATACTGGTGCGCCCCAGGATTCTCCTCTCATGCTAGTAAAAGAGCAATGTCATGCCTTACCTGTCTGAGAAAGAATATTGGAAAGGCAATACCTACAGAACCATCCCATATCCCACCTGCCGGCGGCCCTTTCCAAGTAATACAAATTGACTTCATTCAATTGCCCCCATGTAGAAATTTAAAGTATGTACTTGTCTGTATAGATGTTTTCTCAAATTGGGTCGAAGCTTTTCCAGCAGCTACAAATACCGCTATGTTTACAGCTAAGAAAATTGTGCAGGAATTTGTATGTAGATATGGTATCCCTAGAATCATTGAAAGCGATAGGGGTACCCATTTTACAGGTGATGTCTTCCAAGGAATGTGTAAGTTGATGGGAATTGATAGCAAGCTGCACACTCCGTACCGTCCACAGGCGAGTGCGAAGGTCGAAAGAGTGAACAGCACTATTAAAAATAAATTGAGTAAAGTAATGGCAGAGACAGGATTGACGTGGCCAGAAGCTTTACCCATTGTTTTGTATAGCATCAGAACCACTCCCAGGTCCCCTCTTAATCTGTCTCCTTTTGAAATCTTGTTTGGTCGACAACCACATGTCATGATTAACCCTCAGGATGATTTGAAATGTAACAATGAAGTAACTGTAAAGTACTTGATTAACATGAGTAAACAGTTGAGGAATCAAAATGATAATCTGAAGTTGGTGATTCCTGATTTACCAGATAGTAATTGTCATGACATTGAACCTGGGGATTATGTAATGATACGAAATTTTCTACGCTCAGGTTGTCTTATTGATAGATGGGAAGGACCATACCAGGTCTTATTGACTAGCACCACAGCATTGAAGGTTGCTGAGAGAGAGACTTGGGTCCATTCATCCCACTGCAAGAAGGTTGCTGATCCAGAGAAGTCCCGTGATAAGGAACAGACGGTAGAGGTTGTATCACTGGAGTGTCTGTTCCAGGAGGACTGAGGCGGCACCTGAGCCTTGAAGACCGGAAGCAGTTGTCGACTCCCCTCTCCTTTTTATTGTTTTTCTCCACTTCCCATCCCCTCTCCCTTAAAATTTCTTTTTCCCCCTTCTCATTCTTCTCTATTTCCTCCTCAAAGATGGACTTGCCCCAAGAGACTGTGATCCGGATTTTGATGTTAACCATGATGTTGACCAGAGCAGTCTGTTCCGGCGAGAGTACCATAGAGGTCGAAAGAGGTTCTGGAATGGGTTCCGATTATGATGATGGAGGCGTAGTTTTCCAAGATCAACCAAACCAACAAGCAAAGGCGAGTATCAGAAAACGATCCGATAGAAGAAATTGTGATGGATTGTTAGCTGAGGAAAATTGTATCTGTAGGCTATGTGATAATCTGGTTGAAGATGGATGCATAAAGAAATGCCAATCTAGTTTTAATATCCATATGGACCGGCATCCATTGAGTGACTATCACTCTCTAGTGGGTAGCGTGTTAAACCAAACAGATTGTTGGGTATGCTCTCAAGTACCTCAGGGTCACAGTAAATCAGGGCTAGTACCATTTCCTTTAACGTTAGGGGAGGTACTTGAGCTAAGTGGTGGGAGACCGGTGGACCAGAGGTTTAACATCTCCAGCCCTCCTAGTTTGAAGCTCCACCAATACCATGTGGATAGGTCCCTCATATGTTTTAACATCTCCAATCCCAGAAAACCGGGAAATTGGGAAGTGTCATGGAGCAACCTTACCATGACCTTTTCACACAGAGCAGATAGAATGCATACAGATACAGAGCTCGTACGCCACATAGCCAGTAGAGGAAAATCTTTCCGGTATCGATATACCTTAGGAAATAGGATTACTAAAGTTGGAGAGGTATCACCAGGATACTGTGCACATATCGTACAAACCGATACGTGCATTAGGCAGATGGAAGAATTAGGGTCAGGAGATTTCACCTGGAAGGTTTGTAACATGGTCATGTCCTTCTCCGTCCCATATGTTCTCCCCGATGATGCATATTTCATATGCGGGAGAAAGGCGTACAAGTGGCTTGCCCCAAACTCTGAAGGATTGTGTTATATTGGAAAAGTATTGCCTGAAGTGATGACTGTTACACATGACAAAATGAAGGACATACACCGTGGTGCCCAAGCTCCTTATACTCACACTCATTACGAACACCGAGTTAAAAGACAACTGTCAGAAAGGTTAGAGCATCCGGCCTCTGATCTTATCCATGAATCCACCGGGATTCAGGTTCTGGTAGCGTTAGATTTCACTCGTACCGCTCGAGGAGTGATGAATTATAGATACATTTCCGCACTCGCCAATTTGTTAGATAATATCACTGAAATGTATGATGACACGTTTAGATACACTGGAAGAGAACTTCAAGCTTACAAAACAGAACTAGTTCAGCATAGGATGGTTCTTAATTATCTTACAGCAGTAACAGGCGGATATTGTGTTACATTGGCAACACAGTACGGCATAAAGTGTTGCACGTATATCACAAATAGCACCGAGGATCCGGTAGAGGTCATAGACCAAAAGATGGATGATATTCTGCAATTAAAGTGGGAATTTCGTCGAAAACACAATCTCACCCTTGCTGCTGTAGGTAATGAGCTGACTGGTTGGGTGTCATGGTTGAACCCGCGAAATTGGTTCTCCGGTTTAGGAGACTGGGCTCAAGGAGTCATAATGGATGTTGGAAAGTTTCTCCTATGTATTTTGGGTGTCGTTATATCTATTGGATTGATATTTAGATGCGGGCAGGCTTTGATGAGGTGCAAGCAAAGTACGAAAGTGATGAGCTTAAGGAGTGAGGAAACTGTAATTAACCTGGATTTGATTTATGACCCAATGCTAGAAACCACGACGTAATGATGTAATGAGTATACGGTCCGTCTTTCACCCATTTCTATGTTTTCCTCCGAGGTACAAAGACCCACGTAGACGAAGGATTTGATGAGCCAAGGGGCCGACAACGGAAAGATGGAAAGAAGAAGAGCAGACGACCTGATATACAAGATTTTGATGGACAATGCCATGGGTACCCCAGTTTCCCTAGGAACTTTAAAATCACGCAAGCCCAACATTTTTTGTAAATCCATGGACGTTGTTTGCTTTACTCACGATTTATGAGCAAAAGCACAAAGAAGAAGACTCCAATCAACCGACACCAATCAAGACCTCAATCGACGAATGTACATTTCCCTGACATAGAATACCATTGCATTTTTCATAAGTGTTCTCTATCTTCATCTCTACAACCCTCAGGTAATGACACACATAGACGATAGGGAATTCAGGCACAGATATCAGCAACCACATACCTCCCCCATTCATGTATCATCAACTAAAATGTGCATCCCCATTTTGTTACAACTACAGCCGAAATGAGCTCGGTAAAGTTTGACAGCCCATCCACAGACCTGTACCACAGGATAAGAAGGAATTCAAATGTATACTTCGCAATACCTCGAAGCTTGATCTACCACACGTACGGCACGATGATACATGACCCTCCAAACATGGACTCATACACACATGCTCCTGCTTTCTCACTAGGTCATACCCTCTTCACACCTTCTCCTCTCTCCTCCCCTACCCAACCATGGAAATCAATTAACCCCTGACTTACATTTTTCTCCTTAAATGTTTTGTGGCAGTTATTATTGACTGCCAAAGGGTGGACTGTCAAAGTCAGAAAAATGTCTCAATGCACGTTGCCATATTTGCACCGCACACTGGTCCGTGCTGCGCATGCGTACGCTCTCCCGTGGAAGCGCATACCCGCAATAGCGTGCACTCGCACGCGCAGTATGCGCATTTACGGTAGAGTTTATGTGATCGTAGCGTGCGACTCATTAGTTACAAATGTTCACAATTAATGTAGTTTATAGATCATGATCCCTTTGATAGTTTCTGTAAGTTTGGTTAAAGTATAATGTCCCAGAGCTGAGGAATCCCTCTTTGCATCGTACGAAGGGTTTAACAGGAATCATACTGCAGTGTTTGGTACCCATCGGAAGAGTATTTAATTAGCAATATTCCGGTGTTGGTTTGGAGCGTATTAATCGCTCGTGCGAATAGTTATGGACATAAGAAGTTTATGTCCATTTCTATGATTTGCACATACTCAGGTATGCGGCGGGAAACCCAGTTTCCCACCCACCTGAGCTGTTGGAAATCGTCACAGCCCACCTGTATGAATCACCCTATGACCTTTTGTTATGATGCAGGGCCGAATTCCTTCGGCCAATGGACAATGGGATTGTAGGACCAGGAGATTGCATTGTGTGTGGAGCATAAATAGGCAGGCCGACCACATCCAGCACTCACTCTCTCATCAACGGTTATCTGCTGATAATCGGGAGCTGGATATCGAGGCGCTGGCGATCATACCCTTTGTGCGTAAGTTCTCTCCATAATCATTGTCTTTCTGCGAGCCAATCTCTCTCTCTCCTCTTTTTCTCTTAAATACCTTATAGTATTATAGTATTGTATCGTATTGCATTTAGGTCAGTGTAGTATTGTCTTTTTGTATTTATTGTTTAGTTCTGTGGTTAGGAAGTCTCTGTTATATTGTAGTGTATCATATGTACTGTTATCCCCTTTTACAAGTATATTAGACATAATACAGTTAATAGGCCTTGGAAACCTAAACCAGTATCTGTGTATTTCCTATAGTGATAAGTGTTCATTTGAGCGTCGGTGACGCTCATGCAGCTTTGTAGATAGTCAGGTTCCACAAGGTTGCACTTACACCCTGTACTCACATTAAGGTATTCAGTGTATTTCATCGGTATAAGGTTTAACATAAAGGTATAGTGTTGTGAGCGTCTGCATCGCTGGTGACCTCCTCGTGGTCTCTAGCGTACGCTACGTTACAGCGAATCTTTCCCCTAGACATAACCAATAACGTGTCCTGTGATCACTGGGCCGTGAGCGAACGTGACGCTTGAGCGTCTCGCCTACGGCTGAGCGATCGCTACGCAGATAGCGTACCATTACGGTACTTCTTAAGTAAACAGCGTACAGTGTTCTTAGCTTCATAAAGGGTTGTTTATACGACAAAGGAATTTAGCATTGTCAAACTTGATACCCCTGGGGTAGCAAGGCACCCAATCCATTACACAGCTAAACCTGATTACTATGGGCGCGATATGCGCAATAACGGGGATCATTTTAGAAAGGAGATTGGATGTGATATATTATTTGAATACCGCCTAAAGTGTGTGCACAAAGGCACTGTTGTGATCAAGATATTTGGTATCAGGAATGTCTTGAAAGAGTATTGGGTGCTCCAGGGGTGTTACTGGGAGGTGGCTTAGTTTATGCTAGGAGATGGTGCATCTTGTTGGCTTGTTATAGGAGTGTCGCGAGCATGTTGGTGAAATTGGTTGCATACACAGATACTCCACGGCTCACACAGAAGCCATACATGGACAAGAAACTGCAACTGCTGTAGGGTTCAAGTAAGTTTCGATGGTGCAACCGATAGTGCTTCTAAATTGGTAATCCAGCACCTATGGATACTAATAGTCGCAATGGCAGTCCATGTTCATACAGATGCATGGATGGACACCAGGGAAGGGCTATGTAGCAGCATTTACATAAAGTCACATTGGCAACCACCAGTAAACACAGCTGCAGTTGCATCTCTGTCCATCTCTAAATCAGCCCCATAGTATTATAAGTGGAGCAAAAGAAATAAATACAAATTCAATAACACAGATTAAAAAAACATACATACAATATTATGATTCAATCAATTAAAAAAATGATACAACAAACCATTGTAGCTACATTGTGTACAGTTTTCAAATGTTGGCAATAATGTGCAAATAATGTTGATTTGATTTATAATAGCTACTGTAAATGTGTGTCACTGTACTGTAGTTTGACCTGCTCAAGAATACCTTTGAAAATAAACAGAAACAAGTTTGCCAGTTTAGTTTATTACCACATAACTAAGAAAGACAAACATATATAATAAACATGATGTCAGTTGTAACTTAATGGAGGGGAAAACCTCCACTACTGTAACAATAGCATTCCATCATCTCATGTAGGTTCATTTTAAACCTACAGAAATTTTATAGAACTTCCTGTTCAGGCTTTCTGGACAGAATAGTTGAGAACTTGTCACACCTCAAAACAGCTATTTGTTCCTTCAGGCAATATTCACTGTAACAATCAGTTTTCTTGTACTACCACATATTACAAGTTATTTAGTTGTAGCGTGTAGGCTTTTATGCTTTATGGGAAGGACATAAAAAAGAAAATAAATTAATGACAAACCACCCATGCTCTACTATATAAATTTTATCACTGTACAGTTCTTTGTTGTACTATATTACGTGTTACAGTATGTTGTTATATTTTATTATCTGCTTTCTTCCCAAGGCACAATCAACAATTATGACTTGGAAATTCTTCTTGCTCTTCTTGACAAATTTGTGTATAGGTAGGTACATTTAAGAAGAAATTGATAGTTTATCATCTACTAAACATCTACTAATTTGTATTGTGTTCCGGTATGTAACAAGTGTGTACAGGATCTATCTATCTATCTATCTATCTATCTATCTATCTATCTATCTATCTATCTATCATATTCTTCCTCCTGGTTTTCCCTATCCTGTTGATACCTTTTCTTCGGGTCTCCTGCATGTCTATCTGTACTAAGGGGGTCATTCAGACCTGATCGCACGCTAGGTTTTTTGCTGCACTGCGATCAGGTCAGAACTGCGCATGCGTATGCACCGCAATGCGCAGGTGCATCGTACAAGTACAAAGCGGATCATTGCCCAGTGATGGATTGTATGAAGAATCTGTCCGCACAGCCAATCGCAAGGAGACTGACAGGAAGAGGGCGTTTGTGGGTGTCAACTGACTGTATTTTGGGAGTGTTTGGAAAAACGCAGGCGTGTCCAAGCGTTTGCAGGGCGGGTGTCTGACGTCAATTCCGGCCCCCGGACTGGCTGAAGTGATCGCAGCAGCTGAGTAAGTTCTGAGCTACCCAGAAACTGCACAAAACTTTTTTGTACCGCCCGGCTGCACATGCGTTCGCACACTTGCAAAGCGAAAATACACTCCCCTATGGCCGGCGACTATCTGCTCGCAGCAGTGCAAAAAACCCCTATTGAGTGATCAGGTCTGAATAACCCCCTAAGTGGCTAAGTTTGAACATTTTAGTTTTGTATTTGAATTATGTAATATTGAATTTAAATAATTTATTTTAGATTTTTTTTATTATGCAGATTATTTAATATGTATGAAAATATCTGTTCATTAATATCCAAGTTAAATCTATATATTCATAAACTATATACATGTGAAACATATTTTAATAAATTATAATAAATGATATACTGTATATAGCCCATCTCTCATCCTATCTTTCCGCTACATGGCTCACTTCTACTCCATCTGTGTCACCCCTGTGTGTCTGCCCTTCCCCTTTAGAATGTAAGCTCTCATGAGCAGGGCTCTCTCCTCTCTTGTGATTTCCTTCTCTTAGACTATTTTCTACTCTATACTCCCTACAGTGGCACCTAACCATTGGTTTCTGCCACCTTGATATATAAACAAGAAGGAGCACTCACCAATGCAACGTTGCTGGATCCTTGTGGACTGCATTCTGCTGTAATTATGCTGTTCTGTTGTGCTTCTTGAGGATAGTCCTGATTGGACCAAAACGTCAAGATTGTTTGATATCATTCTGATATATAAGAAAGTATTCTTATGTGCAGCTAAATCCTCTTGAGTGCCCCTTCTTGTTTCTCTATATGGATATACTGATAGAGCATTGTGGGAGACATCCCAGTAGCTGTTATTTAGTGAATGATGTGAATTGTCTAATAATTCTTTTTTTTCTAATACCTTTACACACTAACAAATCATGTATGTTTTGTTTTCGAACAAAACCTTAATACATAACTGGGGGTCAGTGCCATCTACATCATTTCTCTCCATTTCTTCTGGAGTCTTTTAATTGAGAACTCTATGTTTAGATTTTTTTGTGGTCCTGTCTTCTTTAACTTTAGCAACTCCCCATTCTTTCATTTATTTTCCATTTCTCTCCTAAATCATGCATGTTTTAAGTTAATTATGTTATCTTCCTCCTGTCCTTGCTCTGATGTTTCCTGTTACAGTATTTCTCACTCCTGCAGTGCTGATTCAGAGATGTACATAATCCCAACAGTTTATGAACATCTTCAAAGGTGGGCCAGCTGTGCTTGGGCAGAGTAGGTCATGAGTCCTCACATACAGTGTCCCAAAGCTGCAGCCTGACTGACAGGCTTCCAGTGTTTGAGTGTGAGGTTTGGGCGCAGCAGGCCAGCATTTCCAAAAATGGAAAATGTTTTCTGGAAGTGTTGAGGCCATGGACTGTGTTTTCAGATGCAGCTTCCTTGGCCTCAGCAGCAGAAACAGCCCAGCCGTCCTGCGTAACCTGAGGTTTTCCTCATCAGGCCGATGTTCATGCAACTGATCCGATGCTGTGTCTTCAGATGCAGCAGTGGCTCATATAAGCATGTAGGAGGCATCTGTTTACTCAAGATGCCTCCTGTTGCTTTTGCAGATTTCTTACAACAGCTGCATCCAAAGATATAGCTGCTGTATCTACTCTGAATCAGTCCCTTTGACCCTTCCTTATCCAGTAATTCTCTCCAGCAGTTTTCTCTTCATCTCACACACCTTGTAATTCTTCATTCTTCATTCCTCTCTAAAAGCAGCATTGTTGCATTACTAATCACACAGCTGCAAAGCTTACATATTATGCAACTCTAGACAAGTAATACAGTAGCAAGAAAACAACACTATTTCCTTATATTTGAATAATTGTTATTAATGTAATTCCTGTAAATTCACAATTTCTTGGTTGAGGAAATTACTTCATGCCTTCCGATGACAAGCCCATAGGTGTGTACACAGTTATTGTATTCATATTTCACTTCCTTGCCTCCACAGTCATTGCTAGAATGCACATACAGTATATCAGTCTTGCAGACAACAATGCTTTCAGACATATATTGACTTTGGACAATAATTGAACAGTTATGTTGATTCTTTGTCTTACGGGGGTTTCCAGACTTAGTTTTCTTTCATATATTTTATTGTATATGCTTTCCTATACATTTTATTAAATGTGTTGCTTGTTGAATGAAATACAAATAATGTGTATGATGCAAATATGCTAATTATTTATATAGGATTAACTATAATTTCATGAATATTAAACAAAAATGGTGCAAATTATTTCATATCATCTCATTATTACATTATTGGTTTGTCTTCTTATCATTAACAGATGCACAATTAACAGTTAACTGGGAGGTACAACGTTATGATGGCTGGTACAATAATCTGGCAAATCACAACATAGGCTCCAAAGGTAAGACATAGTAATAAAGTCAAGTCTGCTAAGAAGGGAGCGGGGCCAATACTATTTATCCAGATCCAGGCATGGTCAAGTGCCTGGCAGGAGCTCAGACCAGCTGTTGAGGAGGCAACCACCCCACTACACAGTGCACATGTGATTCACATATATATTCATAAACTATATATATGTGAAACATATTTGAATAAATTAGAATACTGTATATACCTCATCTCTCATCCAAACTTTCTGCCACATGGCTCACTTCTACCCCATCTGTGTCACCCCTGTCTTCTCCTCCCCTAGTTTTATTTTTATTTTATTTGTAAAGGGCATGACCATGCCTAATGGAACTAGCCATGCCCCCTCCTTATATCCCAGGCCCTTCATATGTCTTGATGGTCTTGATTAAGTCAATTATCATAACTGATATATAGAAAGATAGACTTTGATGGCAGATAACAATCATTTGTCACATCTAGTCTGCCCATATACATACAAACAGTGGTGGCTCCAGAGGTGGGGCTGCAGCTCAGTACAGTATTCAAATAGGGGAAGCCACACCAACTGCCATTGAGTCCCAGATAACAATGTTTGGCAGTGTTTGAGGTGGCAGTGATGTGGCTCTCCTATTTGAATTTTGGACTGCAGTGCAGCCCCACCTCTGGAACCACCACGGCTTGAGGCCCAAGTTTATATAATAAAATGTGGGCCTTCATACTATATGTATTATATTGTTTTATATATACATATATATAAATATATGTGTTCCCCACGGACCGGCACTCCCTTCTCCACTTGTTAGAATGGCTCCGGTGCCCTCCAAGAAGATCCACATAAGCAGTAAAAAAGAGGCGGCACTCGGAGACTTTAAGGTGCAAACAATATATTCAGCAAATAAACCAACGTTTCGGGGTCAGATGCACCCCTTTGTCAAGGTGAATATTTATTCACCTTGACAAAGGGGTGCATCTGACCCCGAAACGTTGGTTTATTTGCTGAATATATTGTTTGCACCTTAAAGTCTCCGAGTGCCGCCTCTTTTTTACTGCGTATATATATATATATATATATATATATATAATTGATTTAAAGTGTGGTTACCTCAATATAGTATATAAACTATTGGTAACTGGCACAGTATGCGCATCTAGACACCAGGTGTACAGTATATAAAGTGAACATCGTCAATGACTCCATTCCATTTAAATACTGTACCATATTGATTTTGTATTGCAGTTATACCTATTGTACAACTTTGCCCAGTTGTGACCTTGTATTGGCTTACAGCTAAAGTACTGTTTGCATATACTGTTTTTCCTGTGTTCACATGGGTTCTCTTAGCTTGGCCCGGGTAATCCAAAATCATAAGGGCAGGTTAATTTGTTACTTATTAAATTGGCACTGGACCATTAAGGTAATTGCTATATAAACTGGTTGCAAAATAAACTATTTCGGGACTGGTGTGTCTGAACACTTTCTTTGTATAATGCATAATATAATGTAGTATCAATAATAATAATAATAATAATAATAAATCACCTGTGGGTTTGACAATTGCCTTACACTGAACAAAGAAGTTTCCTGAACCATAATAAGCTTCAAATATCAACACTAACAAAAAAACATTAACCTGCTCTAAACATTTCACACAAATGATCTTTAGTCCTATGCAATAATAGATATAACTGGACATTTTTCATTAACAAATTGTCAAATTCAATTTTCTCAATCATGAATATCTTTTGTGGAACAGATTTTTTTTAAAGACCAACTTCTGAACGTTGCCAATGCAGTAGGTAAAATAGCACAAAAAGAATGCATTTTGGCCATGTTTATAAAACAAAGACATTGCTAAGCTTTGAATATTGTTTGTATAATATTTAGATGCGTTGTATATGTAGGAACATTAGGTTCTCATTTATGTATCATCACTAGGTTCTAAATTGTTGCGCCTCATTGAAGCAAGTTATTCTGATGGAGTTTATCAAGTGGCAAAATCAGAGCTTCCTAATCCACGGGAAATCAGTAATGTGGTCATGAATGGAGAGTCAGGATCTCCATCTCCTCGCAACATAACAGTGATGGCAGTATATTTTGGTGAGATAAAAAAAGACAATTGACAAGTTTAAACTCAATCATTGATTACGTTTCATTAGTGTTTTTTTTAATTTATACAGTTATGAAAATATTTAAAAGTACATTATAATAAAACATACATTGATGTTGAATAGAGATTTGGGGAACTGTGTTTACTTGGCAGGTTTGCATCTACCTAAGCTCAAAACTGCCATAAAACATAGAGAAGCCACACTTTAGAACAAAAATTGTTATCCTGATTCATTAGAAAAAAACAACCCATAAAATTTGCCAAGGGCGGATTTTTACCCAGAATATCTGCTGCAAATGCACTGCAATAATCAACAAAGAGTTGCCTCTGAGAGGTGTTTTGTATAAAGCACTACACAGATCAATCTATACAGTCTAAATAATTTTGTGGGGGGAAAATAAAATGGTGTGGGGTCCTCCAGCAAATTCAGAACCAGTACTAGGCCTTTAAGCCTAGGCTGGCTGTGCAAATATAATGAGGACAAAAAGCACTGTGTGCTCTTGCCATAGTGTCAACCAGCCCCAGGCCAGTTAAAACAATCTCTAAAGGTCGGGAGGAAGGGGGGATACATTTTTTTTTCTGTTCCACCCCATAAAAATAATCAGCCATGTGCTCATATCACCATTGGGTGTGAGGTTAATAGATATTGTTTAAAAATATAATACTGAGCTTTATTGGCACACTGCAGGTCCCATCTAGTTCTGTTATGCCTATTTAAATGTCTGCCAGGGCATGCTGGCCCTTGGAGCACCACAAGTGCTAGCATGAACTGACATACAGTGTACGTTGGGATGTGCAATGTACTTATAAAGAAAATATTGACCAGCAAAATATGATGCACAAACTATGTAGAAGTAATTTACCCCCAGACACTCTTGTTCATTTTATTACTTACTCAGATCTGTATAGATAGGGTTCTCTTTATTCCTTGTATATATACTTACACCTTTGCCACAAAAGGACAAAAGAGATGATGCACTACTACCCATACTGGTTATAAGAGTTCACTTTTGTCCTCTGACATACAGTAGGAATGTATTTTTTTCAGAGCACATGGTTCCCATGCTCTGATCAACCAGATTTATGAAATTAATAGGGTCCATGATTATTAAGCAGATGGGATAAAAATGTACAATAAATGCCAGAAAACTAATCTGTATTTCTTCAGGTTACCAAGTACTCTCAGAAATTGTAGCCACAAAAATGCCTGCTTGCCCGGCTGAATTTTTGAATATTGATATTCCCACCGGAGATCCTGTGTTTGATCCTGAAAACAAAAGCAATGTGGTTCTGCCATGGCAAAGAACTCAGTGGGCTCCTGATACAGGCAAAAGCCCAAACAGTCCAAGAGAACAGGTACAAAAGTTTGAATAGTGCTAAGTGGAAAATGAAAGCAAAAATGATATACAAACCTGTAAAAGTATCATTACCAGTATGTAACACTGCTTCTGTAACTTTCCCAGGAAAGTTTTCACGGTCCTATTTATCTTTTAGCCAAAATAAATATTATGTGTCAAAAGAAATAACACATAATATCAGGATAATATGAATATAGTAAAAGAATGATGATAATTTATTAAAACTAAAATTTAAGGGTTCCAGTCCTAGCTATCTTTGATTATTTTAACTCTGCTTAGTTTTGTATTCATTTAAAGTGGACATATTCCCTAAGCATAGTTAATGCAGAACTAATCATTAGAATGTCACCTACAGTACAGTATCATTTCCCTAAAGTCCAGCATCTCATCCTTATAAGCCAAGCCTCATGAATATCAGTCAGCCTGTGCTTCAGTGATGTCACTAGTTCCTAACAAACTGATAGGCTGCTTGAACCAAATCCAATACTTCATTGTTTGGAGAACAGAAATAGGTTCTTGTTTCTGCATTTATGTATGTATGGTGTCAGAATAGTGACACTGCTCCAAATCTGAGCTGCATCTTGTGTTTAGCACAACGATTGTATAACATTTTTGCATTATGAGGGGTGTACAATATGTTTCCAGATGCACAAAAAATATTTTACTTAAAACAAAGTGAACATTACATTTTTTTTAAGTATTTGTCAGAGGAGTCTATGAAAAATTGCATGTGCTCAAGCAACTTGGTGAAGGAGCTTGACCAGTCCAGAGCAGGTATGTCCTCCACATGCTGAAGGTCCCCACTGCAGCCTCCTGTGACTCAAGATTAATCCCACACTTCATGCGCTTGATTTGTTGGAACACATAGAAGTTGTACGGGGACAGGTCTGGACTGTGCGGTGGATGACCAAGCTCCTTGATGCATTTATGGGCCAGAAAATCTACCACTTTCCTGGACTTGTGTACAGGTGCATTGTCTTGATAGAGATGAGCACCATGAGCATGAGTTCTTGGATGGTACCTGGAAATGGCTTCCAGCAGTTGTGGCAAGCATTGCTTGGCATACCAGTTTCCAGTGATGGTGCACTGGTGCACGAGTGGTAAAGTAGCTACATGACCAGTCTTGTCCACAAATATAACCACCATCTGCTTGGCCATGCTGTGCTCACATTTGAACTTCTGTGCGGGACCACCACCAGCTGGGGTCCACTGGGCTGACTGTTGTTTGGTCTCATGGTTGAAACTGTAGGTCCAGGATTCATCTCCATTGATGATCTCCCAAGACTGAGTTTGAGTGACCGCCATCAAACCTAGTCATCAAAGCCTCCTTTTGCTCCAGAGCAAGCTGATGGGACACCGAGCATGCAAAAACCTTGCTCAGGCCAAGCTTTTCATGGAATATCAAGTGAAGGATGCCTATCTCCTCTAACTGGGCAACCACTCACAGTGGTTCAGGACAGTTCTTCAACCACAAAAGCTGTTTGCAGTCAGTCAAAACTCTCCTTGTAGACTTAGAAGACCATGGCTTTCAAGTGGCCTCTGTTGAGCTCCATAATGAATTTGCGAAGGAAGTAAACATTCTGACTTCTTTGGTGTTCAGTGTTGCTTACATACGGTTCTGTACCTTGACATTTCACAAGAACTTTAATCAAAGATTGCATTTCGAAACCAGACAGATTGTGTCTAATCTACACTGCACTGCACATCCGGAAATGTATTGCACACCCCCCGTATGGTTAATTCAATAAAATATATACTTCTACTGTGTATAGTTATTTATTATTTAGTAACAGTTATTTATATAGCACACACATATTCCGCAGCGCTTTACAGAGAATATTTGGCCATTCACATCAGTCCCTGCCCCAGTGAAGCTTTCAATCTATATTCCCTACCTCATGTACACACACACACATTCATGCTAGGGTTAATTTTGTTGGGAGACAATCACCCTACCATTATATTTTTGGATTGCGGGAGGAAACCCACGCAAGCACAGGGAGAATATACAAACTCACACAGTTAGGGCAATAGTGGGAATCAACGTCATGACCTCAATGCTGTGAGGCAGTAATGCTAACCATTACACCATACATACTGCCATAGCCGTAGTGACAGATACACTTTAATTATATTAAATCCAGTTATCTGAGCCATGGTTAATTGATCATTGCAGTAAGCCACTTTACCTTGCTCATTTCTAAATTACTTACATATGCAACCAAAAAATTAAATCCAATAATAATGTACAGTAGATCTATTGACCTCTAGCTCTATTTTCCCTAACCTACTGTAGGTCATATATTTCCCCACTATGTGTGTGCAAAAAAAATCCTACATTGCATGCATTACATGGTGTGTATGCACAAATGCACTGTTGTCATTAAGATGCACTGTATCAGGAATGTCTTGTAAAAGTGCAAGGCTTCCCTGGGTGGTGATTAGGAGGTGGCTAAAGAGACACATGGAGATGGTCATTATTATGGGCATCTTATGGGATAGTCATGGGTGTGTCGCTGAAGTGGTTGCATACACAGACACTTATTCATTCACATAGGAGGCCATACTCAGATGGGAAATCAGCACCTGCCATAGGGCTACTGCAAGTTTTATTGGTTAGACCAATGGTGATGTTTACATATGCACCAGGTGGTATTATTGCATCTATGGATGCTCACAGAGGGCGTCTCAGTCGTTACACATTTATATGCATACACTTATGAAGACCTTGTAGTGGCATTTGCATAAAATTGCAGACAGGCAACCTGCAAAAGACACATCTGCGTCCACCTCTGAATCAGGTCCACAATGGGGCTTATCTAGAGTGCTACAAGCATTAGCTGGAAAAGATGCAAACATGGACAACTGTATTTACATGCATGTATTCGGCTGGGCATGTTTCACAATGTGATCAGCTCTACAACACTAACATGTGCCAGAATTTTCATACAAACCACGATAGCATAAAAAAGTCTAGATATGTGGCTTATAGTAAATGCAAAAGTCCCATTATATTTATTTATGCACACTATAATAATGTAAAGATGTGTTATACATGGCACTGATACACTTGTGTTGACAGTGTTATTAAAAAATATGAAATTTCTATTTACTACAAAAAATATGATGATCTAAGAACACAAATACAATTACACATTAACATAAGCAAAATGAAATGAAATGCTGCCAACTGTTATTTCCTCTTTAAAATCCATTGGGAATATACTTTCCTGTCATAGTCAAAATAACAATATAAGTAATGTTAATAGCCATCCATGGCTTGATATAATACAGCAGTCACATTTATGAATTAAAGATCATATGAACAAAAGGAAAAGGGTTACATTTTATACTGGATATTATCACTCTTGTCCTTGAAGTACCTAGAAAACAAGATCAAGGACATTTATGACCGTTGGTGGAGTTGGAGTGGTAGGGCTTAGAAGAGATTTCAATGTATTATAAAGGTGTTTGGGGTTAGGAGCAGTGTACTGTATGTAAGGTAGTCATTTGTAATAAAAGATTTCGGCAAATGTAATTCTACATTACAAGAAAGTTATTGAAGACATTGAGTTACTTTAGTATGCCACTTCTAACTTTGAGATCAATGCTGAGCGTGAAAAGTAGCTGGAGCTACTTTATCAAGAACTTTTGCTAGGATTAGTTTACGGTCATCTCCAGGGAGGAGACTATAGAAATTTGGGACAGTAGTTTCATGTGTAGCGCTGATGAAACTTGATAAGCTCAAAACAGCTGCATATCATTTTTATATACAACTCACCTTATATATCTGTGCAGTCGTTCATCATATTGTGGTCTCATAAATCTTTATGTGAGTGATGAATCTAGATTTATTTTGCTTTATGATGTCATAATAATTTATAGCAAAGACACAAGAAAAATTTATTTACAAAGACCATTATTGTAATAATGGTTAAAATTAAATGTTGTCCTAAAAGGAAGCATTTCATGGTGCAAAAAGTCATGTTTGTTCTGAAATTACATTTTAATATAGCTGAGCTAATCGGTAATCCAAGCATTTTCAGAGTAGGCTTCCTCTCGTTTACAGCTTTTAAGAGGCTGGGGGTTGGGAATTGAGTTCTGAGATTAGGACTGTCCCCAAAAGGCACAGTTTGCCTTAATTTAAGAAGATATCCACTTAAAATAAAATGCCCTGCTTTAGGAAGCATGGGGGACACTTCTGGACACTTCCTAAAGCAGGACATTCCATTTTAGGTAGAGATCAGGTAGGAGCTGGTTGGTCGCTGCACTTGTGTAGCATAAAGTGAACTGGAAGCACTTTGTGGCATAATGTATATTGGCAGCACTATAGTGTGGCATAATGGGAACTGGGGGGAATACAATGTGGCATAACATGTACTTGTGGCCCTGTGTCGTATAATGTAAACTAGAGCACTTCTGTGGGGCTAAAATGAACTAAGATATTATTACTCTATACTGCATAAAATTAAATAGGACAATATTATGGGATATAATTGAAAGGTAACAGTTGGTTTCTGATTTTTAAGATTAATTCTGTAACAGCATGGATTGATGGCAGTTCCATTTATGGCTCATCCCATTCCTGGAGTGATGCTCTGAGAAGTTTTTCTGGAGGAAAGTTGGCTTATAACAATGATTTCTTACCACCATATTCAACAAACGGTCTTCCCATGTTGAAAGTGCCAGATCCTTCAACCGGGCAAACTGGAGATCAAGGGATATATAGTAAGTGTTTATACTACCTTCCATTATAGACATTTCTAATCTACAGTATTAATTATAAGTTAATTTAGTGTGAGTCTTTATGAGCCTGGTTATATTGAGCCTAATTCAGATCCCAAAGGATCTGAGGCACGTGATCCAAAGTAACAATGTTCGGTACTTTGCATCGGACCCATACTGCGCTCCTGCATCATTGGACACACTATGACTACAGATGCCAAGAGATTGATAGTCTGCAGCCATTTGGAGATGAGGAGGGGGCAGTGATGGCTTCTGTTTTGGGGACATGTCAAGGCCTGGATCCTTGGCACTTTGTAGGAGCCCCATGGGTTACGCAGTGGGCAGATGGTGTTGTAGGTGATCTGGTGCTGCAGTCTAGGACACAGCACTGGATCACAAATGCATGCAGGAGGTGTCTACTTATATCAGACACCTCCTGCTGCATCATCATATTAGTGAATTACTGCAGCTACCATGTAAGCAGCAGCAATGCACCATCTGTCCACATCTGAATTAGGCTAATTTTGTGATAATGGCATAATATTACATATTACACATTTTTTACACGCAGTTCATTTCTGAATTGTTGCTAAATGTTAATGATAATCATCTTTGACACTCTATGAGGGACACATGCATATATAGAAGCTGTTTATAACCTAAACTAAGTATAAACCATCGCTAAATATATTTATTGTATGATTAATTGTGCAATGTGGCATTATTTGCATGATTTAGGCCAGTGGTTCCCAAACAGTCCACATTTTCCAGGTCTCACAGAATCACAAGTGAAATAATTAGCTCCACCTGTAAATCTTTTAAAATGTGTCAGTGAGTAATGAATACACCTGTGCTCCTGCTAGGTGAACTGGAAAACAGGAACTGTTGGGTGTCCATGAGGGTCGAGTTTGGGAACCACTGATTTAGACAATCAAGAAATATGTTTTTTATTTCATAAATAATTATTTTCAGAAATGTTAAATTCTTATGATCATACCATAGGTTTCGGTAATGCTATGGCTAATGAAAGCCCATTTCTCCAAGCGGAGAGTCTGGTTTGGTTCTGGTACCACAACTACATGGCACAAAAGTTTGCAGAAAGCAATCCTGAATGGTCAGATGAAGACCTGTTTCAAAGTGCTAGGAAATGGGTAATTGCTGTTTTCCAGGTACAGTATTATTCATTACTCTTTTCTATAGTATACATGGAAGTATAAGAATCTGAAATCTAAAAAGAAAGTTAATATTTAAATAATAACCATAATCTTAAACCATGATATGTGTGCATTGCTTAAATTTGTGTATTTTCAAAAGTAATTTGACACACATGATAATAAGTGGCATAGCCTAAATAACAAAAGTCAAAAAGTTAAATATTTAAATACAGTTCAGAACTGTATTTTTAAGACTATAAAAACGAAAAGATTTCTGTTTTGTTTTGTTTTCAAATCATACTTTTCTGAAGAAAAGAGGTGACACAAGAACCACATTACATTATGGGTGATGCAAACCCACTTATCTCATAATTTGTTATAAAATGATGATTGTTTCTGGACATCTGATTCCATCACGTAAAATATTTTAAGTGCAATATTTCAATTGTTTGTTTCTTTATATAGATAACAATATAATTGCATTTATAATGCTTTGGGTTTAAAGATTGCCAAATAAACACAAATGTAAATTAATTAATATTGTTTTTTATGCAATAAATTCATATTTACAATTTTAACTGTCTTTTTTTTGTAGAATATTGTATTTTATGAATGGCTGCCTACATTTTTGTCAAGAGAAGTGTCAAACTACACAGGTAATTCATGCATTGCTTGTGGATATCTTATCATATATAGTCAACTAAAGGAAAACTATAACATTTGGTAAACAGTGATTGTAATCACTCTATAATTTATTTTGTTAAAAAAAATCTTAGAATAGATTTGGCATGATTTAATATCATGGTGTATTATATTCAACTTTAATATGCTGTGGATAACTATTAGTTTCTTATAAAAACAGTTATAACATATACCAATAAACACAACAAACATAACTAGGGAGTTAACATACAGTAAAAATTTATAAATACGGAGGTCTGACAACATTGCTCACTTAAGTGTAATAGTTATTTTTGCACAGTGTAAATACTATTATTATTATTATTATTATTATTATTATCTAATGTAGTAAATTAAATATATGTACATTTCAAATGACACAAATTACATTGAGAGCTTTGCTATATAAAAAATACAGGTGAGAAAGATGATCAATCATAAACTTTAGTCTTTTGATGGTGGTTTGTGACAGGTCCACACACTTATTTTCCTATGGTTTCCATTGGTCTGTTTATTAGTGGGAATCATGCATTATCAGCTTGTTGTAGACATGCTCAACATGGAAGTAAATATTAAAATGATGTTATACTGCCAACAAATATCTCAATAGTTTCTGAATCATATTATTTATGTTTTCTATTTAAGGGTACAAACAACATGTGGACCCAAGCATATCCCCTGAGTTTGTGGCACTGACAGCACAGGTGATATACACTATGATGCCTTCAGGAGTCTATATGAGGTATTTACTTACATTTGAACTAAATCCTTTAAGATTCTCTAACTTTTGCCTACATTTTTTCAATAAGATCATATTTGTTCATTATGTGACCAATATGTTAATGTGAAGCATAAGGAAGCTTTGTAATAAGTAGATTGAGAATCTAAAATGTCATGCTAACAGCTTAGAAATTGACATGCAAACATTTTGGCTAAAATCTTACGTTATAGTAAATTTAATTAGATTAAAAAAATTATAAAAAAAAAAAAAAAAAAGAAAATGTCCAGAATTCACTGGGCCAGCATTGTTGAAAATGACATACCCCCTTGCAGTGGCTACCAATAAGGTCCAACTCTTGAGGCTGTTTACAATAATGTAATCTCTGAAGAGTCAACCTTTCCACTCTTCTGGTTGTAGCTTAATGGAAGGGGTCCATATTCTTGACAATTTTATCAAAAGAAAAACTAAAAACAAACATTGATTGAAAATAAGATTCACCAAAAGCATTTTTTTTAGATTCATTGTTGTTTAAAAGAAAAAAAGGCAATTCGCATCTTTTATTTTTGTATAAAGTGCTTCAGAATCCTTATTATTTACACATTATCACTGCGGTGAGGGGATGATTATTTATTTATATATAGTGCACTTTCAATTGTAACCTGTTTAAAAATTCTTTACTGTACTTTGAACAATGCCAGTCCTGCAAAGCCAAGACTGGTACTGAGGTCTATCGGGGGTGAGGGCTGTTATGATCATCGCTGTAAGACCAGACCCATGTGAAATAATGGTAAAGCAGTAGTGTTCCATAAAAAGACTACTGCTGGCTGCTATTACTTAGTACATTCTTCAGTGGGGCTTATATATTCACAACATTTTTGTGAATCTGAATCATTTATAAATTATATGCTGGTAGCAAATCTCAGAAATTCAGTGAAATCAATTAATGCATCTCTAGATGTTATACTGCAGTACTAAACAAATTATAAAAAAGAAGGTATTTAGGCTTCTCATCTGACTCTAAAAGGAACAAAGTTATATATCTACATAGTGATTTCAGAAATCAGCTACTGTACATTTACTGTGTGTATGTGTGATCTGATTAAGATGTAAGTTCTTGAAAATATGTTTACCATACAGCATTAATATAATTAGACAAACAGCATCTCCCTGTGGCCGGAATTTTCCTGGTTAGCTGTAAATACCACATCAAATTGCTAATACATTTTTCATTACACATATAACTAATACAGTAGTTCCTCATGATTCAGAGTAGCATGCAAGTCAGTCGCAGATTTATTATTTTATTATTTATTACCAGTTATTTATATAGCGCACACATATTCTGCAGCACTTTACAGAGAATATTTGTCCATTCACCTCAGTCCCTGCCCCAGTGGAGCTTACAATCTATATTCCCTACCATATGTACACGCACACACATTCACACTAGGGTTAATTTTGTTGGGAGCCAATTAACCTACCAGTATATTTTTGGATTGTGGGAGGAAACCGGAGTACCTGGAGGAAACCCACGCAGGTACGGGGAGAATATACAAACTCCACACAGTTAGTGCCATGGTGGGAATCGAACCCATGACCTCAGTGCTGTGAGGCAGTAATGCTAACCATTACACCATCCATGGCCACATTGAATGCTTGGTAAAATGTGGCTCTCCGATTGTATTTCCAGTTGGCCATGCCGTGCCTGCAGCACCTCCACTATTTACAGTATCTATTGATTTATTTATTACTAGTTATTTATATAGCATACACATATGATGCAGCACTTTACAGAGAAACTGTATTTGCCCATTCACATCAGTCCCTGCACCAGTGGCGCTTACAATACACAGTATATTTCCTAGCACATGTACAAACGAACTAGGGTTGAATTTTGTTGGGGGCCAATTAACCAGTACAGTATATGTTTGGATTGTTGGAGGAAACTAGAAGAACCAGAGGAAACCCATGCAAGCACGGGGTATATTCCACTATCCATCCACTTGAGAAGATAAATGTCATTACCATAAGCATCTATTTACACCATTTCTATCCTTAGCCTTTAATTGATATAATTATACTAAATGTTGGCTTGAACAAATTTTTTACTGGATTTTTTTCTTTTTTTCATTCTAGAGATAAAGATTGCAAATATATAAATGTGACAGGCTCAGATGGTGGCGCTTACACAGCTCTTCGTTTGTGTAACAACTACTGGAACAGAAAGGTTAAAATATTCAAAACCTGGAAAAAAAAGATATTTTCTTAATGTCTGAGAACAAAAGCTTTAGTTAAATTATACAGGGGATGGTGGACAAGTTGTTAGTGTTCATGTAATTTCACAACTGAAAGTAACAGTGGTGCAAGCAGCGCTGGATTATCAAATAGGCAGAGAAGGCACTGGTCCATGGGCCCCACCCCTTTAAGGGGCCATGCGACAACACAATATCAAAATATCAAAATAATAATGATTTCATGGTTACAATCAAGCTTTCTTAAATTGTTTCCAAAAGATAGAAAATAACCAATCAACTCAAAAAAATAAAGTGTGACATTAAAGACTCTATAGAGAAAATACTGTATTAATGTAATGTACCTATCAACAAGTTAAAGCACATAAACTATACACATCAGATTCACATTACAGTTTCCAGTTCATAGACTGTTGCTTGGTAGGGGGCCCCAAGATTAGGAGATCATTTGTAAGTGGGGCCCTGAGATTTTGACTGCCTAGGGGCCTCCACAGTGTTTCATCTGGCACTGGATAGAGGTGAAGAAGAAGTAGTGATTTCATGTTATGTTTATACTATGGTCTTCCTAAAGATGGGCATAACTATAAAATTATCTGTCAGATCACCTGTCCAATCTGGCTGGTTGGAATGAAAATATGTTAATGGATGGCAACAAATGACAATAGACCATTTGCTCCCAAACACTGAAAAATGGGCAAAATCTGTCATTCAGACAAACTGGTTAAACTAATTTTCTATACAACCATTTTTGTCTTTTTTCCAGTGTTTGGGAGCAAATGGTTGATTGGCATTTGCTCCCAATATATTATTAGATTTTCATTCCAACCAGCAAGATTGGACAGATGGTTTGCCAGATAATTCTATAGTGTATGCCCAGATTAGTTTTATGACTTTCTATTATGGTTGTACTAAATGCAGGATTCTGCCAAATCCCCATGTCTTTTGTTTCGTAGATTTAGGTACTGACAAATCCTGATTTTTCTGCCATTTTTGAGCATAGACCATATTATCATTAGTTTTGGTAGTTAAAATTGTAGATTACATTTCATCAATAAACTCCCTTCTACTTAATTCTGACATGCAAATTAGATTTGGATTCAGTATGGCATTCTGCAGTATCTAACATTTGGATTATCAACACATCCATACAAGTTTTTAGCTACATTTTCCCAATAAAATTGTGTTTATACAATTTGCATCCCATTTATATCTATCAATGGAATTATATATTTACACATATCTATTTTTTATTTTTCATCAATACTTAGATTTTTTCATATTTATTTTATTTTAATTATGTTATACTTTTAGAATAAAAACCTGAAGAATGCTACGGATTTCCATAATTTGCTGCTTGGTATGTGTTCACAAATAGCTGAGAAAGAAGATCACATAGCAGTATCAGACTTGCGAGGTAAAGTATATGATGTATAAATAATTTTAATTACATTTATTTTTGTTATTAATAATGTGTGCCTTTTTCAAACTATAACTTGTATTGTATACATACTGTATATTCTTTAGCATTATTATACATATACAGCATTATTGGCTTGAGGCATAGACATTTCAGTTAGAAGCACTCTATTTTGCTAATTTTGTTTGGCAAAAAAAAAGAATGATATTCTTCCACATATTCTTCTTAATATAGGAATCATTGCAAGTTCTTTGTTTTCTATGTTTTTTGGGGGCCCTTTTACCTCTTTATTTTAATGTCACATGATAATAAAAAAAAAAAGAATATGGGTATTATCTATTGGTCATTGTATTTTAGCCATTGATGGTTCGATTTTTGAAAATGGTAATACATTTTAGAAATAAAAAACATATGGGTGACAATTGCGCAACATAGTGGAAGAATAACTTAACAAGAAAACTAAACATACGCTGCATCAAAACAGGTTCAAACTTGTTACAGTATAATGGCATGCATTCGAGACAAGAACCTGTAGAGATGAAATAAGACAGAGGCAAGAGAGACTATGGATTGGGTGGGAAAAGGGGTGGACTGTAAAGTTGGGAACACTGTGGCACAACGCATATCTAAATTCATACAATCCATAGAAATGTTAAAGTATATTTCACGTGGGTAAAACTGGACTGGATTAGTTTGATTTAAACTTACAGATGGAGGTCTGAGATTCCTTGGTATTGACAACTTTGGGAGATAGATCTGTTTTATATGTACCACAAGCACAATTAGTCTTATCTAATGTTTAAATACTTGCCCTTCTTCATCTCTGCTAGATGCTATAATTTAAGATTTACAGTTATTGAGATCAGGCACCAGACATTTATCACCACTCTGACAGTTTTGTCTAGATAAAAGAGAATAACTAAGAATAACTACTTTGTTTATTATATTTTGCTATAGTGGATGCAAGGACCTGTTGATAATTTAATGTAGAGTATCATAGCTGTATATAATATAAACTGCTTGGTGTTTTGTCTTAATAGGCTTCCAAGCAAAGTTGTACTAATTGGGCCAGAGTAGAATGAATTATGCCAAGGATGAAGTGTGACACATGAGTGTGGAGAGCTTTGTTAGGAAATAGGTCATTTTGTCATCCTCCACTGAGCCATAGATTGACAAAATGTAATACTGTATACATTTGGTAGTGAGGTGTAGGGGGAGGTCAGTATGAGCAGTAAATCATTATCAAACATAGAAATATTCTAATTTATATCAACTGACTGGAAAGTTCATATAAATTATGCTCATAACCAGTTCAGGGTTAAAAGTGGACACTCTTGTCTAGTACTCTTTCTTGTGTTATGAATACCAGATGAATTGACTATTTTGACACCTGGAAATAAGGAATGAAACCCTGGCTCTGGATTCCCTTAAAGAACCCCAAAAATCAAAATTCAAAGAGCATTTCAAGTATGATGTAAAAGCTAATTATGTGCAGTGGTTTATTAGCATGAAGGAAAAGCAGAAGTACAGAGATATTAGGCATTGAAAGAGTAAATGAGACTGATTCTTTTTGATTTTTAATACACACTAGTTTCAATAATCAATAGAATTTATATTTTAGAAAACCCAAAAAGGAATGATCTGGGACTTATTTTAGACTGTTTCTAGAGCTATGGGATTGAAGTGTGTTTAAAAATATTAAAACATAACATTTATGTCTTTCTTTCAGACTACTGGTATGGGCAAAGTAAATATACCCGAACAGATTTGCTAGCTACAAGTATTCAACATGGTAGAGACATGGGGCTACCAAGCTATAACAAAGTTAGAAAATACTATGATCTACCATCAATGACACAGGACAAAATTAACAAAACCAAGATAGGAGAAAATGTAAGTTTAGTTTTTGCTTAAATAGTGAAATGAAAATAGTCCATTAAATTAAACTGTCTACAGCACAAAGCATTAACTTATCATTTTCAAAATTACAAATATTTTCATTTTTTTATATAGATTATAAGACAATTTTGCAAAAAATAAATCAAATCAAATACTATCCCACTAAATATACACACACATATCCAACACCATTATCGAGTTCTTGGTGGAAATGAGGCATTCAAATTTAACACAGAAGCATACTTAATTTTTAGGCACAATTCCCCTTATATGCCAGGTCTGAAATAGCCCTATGCCACATATCTCTTTAGACTTACCACTGTTTCAGACAAGTGTTCAATCTCTTTGTCCATAAACTACTTAACTGGGGACATGACAGCAATACCCTCTCAGAATGTTTGAAATAGAATAAACAACAGGTACAAGAGGAACATCAAGACACAGTGCGGGTGCTTCTAGGTTTCCCCTCTAGGATGCATGACCAACTTAGGCAAGCTATTGGTTATTAGTTCATGCCAGTCATCTAAATGGGGCTAAAGATGGGGCCAGAGCCCTGGACCCTGGGTGGTCACCCTATTTCTTTGCAATAATCTTCCATTGATTCAACTTTAAACAATCTGTACACCATTGGTGGTGTTTCTCACCTTTAATAGTTAACAATATTTATCATGACACTTTTATACTTTTTATTGCCTTAAATAGATTTTAACAATCTATGATAATAACATTGAAAAGCTGGAGCTTATTCCTGGTGCCATGCTGGAGCTTGACGGGGAACCTGGTGACCTTATATCTGAAATTATGCTGAACCAATTTAATCGTATAAGAGATGGGGACAGATTTTGGTTTGAAAACAAGAAGAATGGGTATGGCTATTTTATATCTGGTTAATGTATTTTTGTTTTATGTGACATAGAAACTACAGTAGGTTGCAGTAATGACTGCATCTCAGAGATATAACCATTCTGCAATGCAATGCACTTCAGGCTAAGGTGGTCATTCCGAGTTGATCGCTAGCTGCATTCGTTCGCTGTGCAGCGATGATGCAAAAAAATGGCACTTCTGAGCATGCGTATGCAGTGCAATGCGCACGTGCAACGTACTATTACAAAGAACAATGTAGTTTCACACAGGGTCTAGCGAAGCTTTTCTGTCGCACTGCTGGCCGCAGAGTGATTGACATGAAGTGGGCGTTTCTGGGTGTCAACTGACCGTTTTCAGGGAGTGTTCAGAAAAACGCAGGTGTGCCAGTAAAAACATAGGCATGCCAGGAAAAACACAGGTGTGGCTGGGCGAACGCATGGCGTGTTTGTGACGTCAAAACAGGAACTAAACAGTCTGAAGTGTTTGCAAGCGCTGAGTAGGTTTTGAGCTACTCAGAAACTGCACAAAAAAAACTTTGTAGCCGCTCTGTGATCTTTTCGTTCACACTTCTGCTAAGCTAAAATACACTTCCAGTGGGAGGCGGCATAGCGTTTGCATGGTTGCTAAAAACTGCTAGCTAGCGAACAACTCGGAATGACAACCTAAGCTCAGTATTTAGCAAGTAGTGTCAGTACTGTTATATAATGTAAATACAATGTATCCTAGTTAAATAACATAAAAAGGGATTCATCACATCAAGAATGTTTGTAAATTTACTTATTTATTAGAATATAGATGTAAATAATCATCCCTTTATATATCTCCTGTTTGTTTATTTCACAAACACAGTATTGGTATACTAATCTAAATATCACCTACTACTCAACCGGGACTCAATCAGAGGTCAATAGTGTTCTGTTATGGGCAATTTGAGAGGGTATTTTTGATACATTAGGGGGGCCTGTTTATTAACGTGTTTTAGCCATTTAAAACTTGTTGAGTTTCATGATTGGTGTACGTACATACACAAAAATCAGCCTCAAAATGTATATTTTCCTAATAAAATGATAGCACTTAAATTTAAATCTACCAAGGCCTGTGGAATCATGTACAATGTGTTTTGTGTGTAGTTTATTTACAGGGGAAGAAATCTCTACTATAATGAGCACTACGTTTCATGACGTGCTTGTTGCTGTGACCAAAACAATGAAAGGTGCAGTGCAAAACAATGTCTTCATCTGGAAGAATGGTAAGATGTTTGAATTCTGTAAACTATTTCAAGCAGGGCATGAATTTAATGTATTAAATGCTGTAATTATAATAAGTACTGTAGTAATTAATTTATTGATAGTGCAAATGAGATGGTTATTTACAATACATGTGTTTTAAGCATTAGTTTACTTGTCAGTGACAAATGATAAAAAGCAGATTTATGTTGCTGAATGCAAAATATGTGGATCTTTTGCTTACGACATAGTGATCTGTATTGT
This sequence comes from Pseudophryne corroboree, assembly GCF_028390025.1. NCBI lineage: Eukaryota > Metazoa > Chordata > Amphibia > Anura > Myobatrachidae > Pseudophryne > Pseudophryne corroboree. The sequence goes on from NC_086449.1 coordinate 319,818,562, forward strand.
TCCAATGAGAGATTGTCTGGTAGTCCTGTAGGAGTATACAAAATGTTGCAAATTGTTCCTGTATTTATAGGGACATACACTGAGCTGAATTAAGACCACATTGGAGCCCAGGAGAGTAGTGGATCCCCTCACTGTTTTCTACTACACTGGAGTATTCACAATCTCGAGCTAAGTTTAGAACGGTGGAGGAGCTGCAGGGGGGAACACTGGTAGACGAGGATGACCAGGTAGACAGCTGGGTCACGGTTAGAAGGAAAAAGAAGAGGGGGAGGGGGAGAAAGGACATCTGCAATCTGCCAAACCCTAACAAATTCACCCGACTGGATGAAGATTCTGAGGATGGCAGTGAGGAAATGATGGAGCCGGAGGAGACTGTTCCCTCTAGCAACCAGAGGAGCGGTCCCTCTGGTGCAGATGGGAAAAAAGATAGTGAGGATCCTAGTCAGATTGTGGTGGTAGGGGATTCTATTATCGGGAAGACAGACAGGGAAATCTGCTACTGGGACCGGGATCGCCGTACAGTATGTGGTCTCCCGGATGCTCGGGTACGGCACATCGTAGACCAGATAGACAGATTGTTGGGAGGAGCTAGTAATGACCTGGCGGTCTTGGTGCATGTTGGCACCAATGACAAAGTTAGTGGTAGGTGGGATGCCCTTAGAAAGACTATAGGGAATCAGGCAAGAAACTTAAGGCAAGGACATCTAGGGTAATATTCTCTGAAATATTACCAGTGCCACGCGCTAGCCAAGAGAGGCAGAGGGAGATTAGGGAGGTAAATGTGTGGCTTAGAGGCTGGTGTAGGAAGGAGGGGTTTGTGTTCTTGGAACACTGGGTGGACTTCTCAGTCAGGCACCATCTTTTTCCCCGTGATGGATTGCACTTGAATGAGGAGGGGACTGCAGTGCTGGGGGGCAGGATGGTTTGAAGGTTGGAGGAGCTTTTAAACTAGGTGTCTGGAAGGAGGAGTTGGGTAGAAGCTACAGGTCAAACAGTGAGAACAGTAAGGATGGTGGTAGTGAACAAAATGGGGGTGGCGAAGTGGGGAGGGAAAGATCAGCAGGCAAGGGTAATTGCAGGGGTATTGACACAGGAATTACTGACATTGGTTTTCCCAAAATTGGACCTTACAATAGTTATGGTTCAACAGTACGATATGTTGAAAATTATGTCCATAGCATAAGGGAAAATACCTACATGGGGGGGGGGTTTAGAAAAACCTAATAGTTCAAATAGGGATAGTAGTGAAACAGGCTGTATTAAGTATAAGGGCGGGAGGAGAATAACAGTTGGTATGAGTAATTTTTGAAAGGCACTTGTAAATAATAAGATATCATTAAAACAAACGGGCAAGGGAAATAGTAAGCTAAAATGTATGCATGCAAATGCAAGATGTCTATCAGGTAAAATGAAGGAATTAGAATGGCTTGTATCAAAATATCAATATGATATTATAGGTATTACAGAAACATGGTGGGACGACTCCCACGACTGGGTTGCTAATTTGGAGGGATATTCACTTTTCAGGAGGGATAGGGCTACCAAAAGGGGAGGAGGGATATGTCTCTATGTAAAACCATCTCTAAAACCTAACTTAATAGATGTTATTTACAAGGGTACTGGAGAAAACGTTTAATCACTATGGGTTGAGATCACAATTGGGGGCATTGAAGCAAAAAAACAAGTCATTGGCATGTGCTACAAACAACCGGAGGAGGAAGAACTCTTGCAGCAAATTGAAAAAGCTGCGGGAATGGGAGACATCCTAGTGTTAGGGGACTTTAACTATCCTGATATTAATTGGAGTAACGATTCATGTATAAAAGCTAGCAGCAGCAAGTTTCTAAACACATTAAAGGATTAATACTTGTCTCAATTAGTCGAGGACCCAACCACAGGTAATAATATTCTGGACCTAGTTATTACCAATAATGTTGACATTATTACAGACCACTGATCATGTGCGGAATCTTGGCGTTGTCCTGGATGGTGGCTTGACACTTAAACATCAGATATCAGCCACAATCAAATCCTCATTCCTTCACCTGAGGTACATAGCCAGTATCAAGCACTTAATTCCCTCAGATGATCTGCCAAAAATCATACATGCATTTGTATCATCTCAATTGGACTACTGTAATGCCCTCTACCTTGGTCTCCCAGCAAAAGAATTACAATGCTTACAGCTGGTGCAAAACACAGCTACTAGGCTGTTAACCAACCAGCCCCATTCTAGCCACATAACACCCATCCTCTACTCCCTTCACTGGCTGCCTGTAAGATGGCGAATCATCTTCAAGATTGGCTTACTGAGTTTCAAAGCATTACATGACCAGGGCCCAAGGTACCTGAGGCAGCTTCTGACCCCATACTGCCCCACTCGATTACTGCGATCTGTAGATGAAGGACTTTTAGCAGTACCTAGAATCTCCTGTAATTCATCTGGGGGTCGAGCTTTTAGTCATGCGGCTCCGACTCTATGGAACTCACTTCCCCGCACAGTGCGAGAGGCCCCAACTATAGAATCCTTCAAAAGTAGACTCAAGACTTTCCTGTTTACTCAAGCATTTCCATAATGTCCCTTTTAGTATCTTCATGCTTCTGTATTTTATGAAAATGTACTTCATTATTTTCTGTACTATATTATGCTATGTATCTGTTAAGCGCCTTGAGTCCTATTGGAGAAAGAGCACTATATAATTAAAATTATTATTATTATTATTATTATTATATCAGTTGGGGAGACCTTTGGGAAACAGTGATCACTATATGATCACATTCGACATCAGTTTCAAGAAACATAGCTATAAGGCAGGCATGTCCAAACTGTGGCCCTCCAGCTGTTGTGAAACTACATATCCCAGCATGCCCTGACACAGTTTTGCTGTCAGAGAATGCTAAACCTGTGTCAGAGCATGCTGGGATATGTAGTTTCTCAACAGCTGGAGGGCCTCAGTTTGGACATGCCTGCTATAAGGGATCAACAAAACATTAAACTTTAGAAAAGCTAACTTCAATATGCTGAGACAGGCAATAAATTACATTGACTGGGAAGTTTTGTTTTATGGTAAGGACACATCGGAAATGTGGGATGCTTTAAAAGGGTTGCTGGATAGCAGTATTCACAAATTCATTCCCATAGGCAGTAAACGCAGGAATACTAAACACAAACCAATGTGGCTTAATAAGAAGGTCAAAAAAGAAATGGCTAAAAAGAGGCGTGCTTTCAAAGCATTTAAATCAATTGGAGGGGAGGAGTTATTCCAGTATTACAAGGAATGCAATGAAAGATGAAAAAAGTAATAAGAGCAGCAAAAATTGTGAACAAAACGCAAATGGCTAGAGAGTAAAGCTAATCCTAAAAAGTGTTATAAATACATAAACAGTAAAAGGTTAAAAAAGGAGAATGTAGGCCCTTAAAAAGATGAACTGAGAGCCTTGATAAACGATGACAAAATAAAAACGGATATGCTGAACATTTTTTTTCTCATCAGTATTCACCAGGGAGGATCAGAAGGTGATAGTAGTGCATAATGACAGTGAAGGTAATGATTGTTGGCTAGATGCTTGTTTAAGAGAGGAAGTAGTCCTGAAGAGACTAAGCAATTTAAAGATTAATAAATCTCCATGCCCAGATGGTTTTCACCCGGGGGTTATTATGGAACTTAGGGCACAGCTAGCAAGACCCTTATACTTGATTTTCTATAGTTCATTTAGAACAGGTATGGTACAGAGGGATTGGTGTATAGCTGAGGTAGTGCCATTATTTAAAAAGGGTTCTAAAAATCATCCTGGGAACTATAGACCAGTTAGTATAACCTCTATAGTAGGTAAAATATTGGAAGGAATTTTGAGGGATAGCATGGAGGATTATCTGTGGAATACTAATATTATTAGCAAAAGTCTGCATGGGTTTGTGAGGGACAGATCATGTCAAACTAACTTAATTAGCTTCTACAAGGAAGTGAGCGATAATCTTGACCAGGGCAAAGCAGTCGATGTGGTCTATTTAGATTTTGCAAAAGCCTTTGATACAGTGTCTCAGAGGAGACTGATCATCAAATTAAGGAAACTAGGCCTAGGAAATACTATTTGTACATGGATAGGTAAATGGCTGGATAACAGGTAACAACGAGTAGTGGTTAATGGGATGTTCTCCAACTGGGCACCAGTAGTCAGTGGAATACCGCAAGGGTCTGTACTTGGCCCGCTACTGTTCAATATATTTATTAATGATATAGGAATAGGTCTGTGAAGCACAGTGTCAATCTTTGCAGATGATACTAAACTGTGTAAGGTAATTAATTCAGAAAAAGATGTGGAGTCTCTACAGAATGACTTACTTAAACTTGAAACGTGGGCATCTAAATGGGGAATGTGGTTCAATATTGAAAAATGCAAAGTTATGCACTTTGGGATTAAAAATAAACTTGCATTCTACACACTTAAATATAGGGGTAACAGTACTGGAAAAAGATTTGGGGCTGCCCATATATAATAGGTTTAATAACAGTACACAATGTCAAAATGCAGCAAAGAAGGCAAGTAAAGTCCTTGATTGCATAAAACGGGGTATTGAGACAAGGGACAAGGATGTTATCCTGCTTCTGTACAAATCATTGGTACAACCGCACCTGGAATATTGTGATCAAGTTTGGGCACCATATTATAAAAAAGATATCAGGGAGCTCGAAAGAGTTCAAAGGTGAGTTACTAAACTGATTAAAGGGTTAGAGACACTGGAGTATGAGGAAAGGCTTAGTAGGTTAAATATGTATTCCCTTGAAAAGAGGAGACTAAGTGGAGACATTATTAATATATTCAAATATGTAAAGGGTCAATATAAAGAGTTAGCAGGGGATTTGTTTATTAATAGAACTCTGTATAGGACACGTGGGCACTCACTGAGGCTAGAAGAGAGAAAATTCTGTACAAAACGTAGGAAAGGGTTCTTCACTATAAGAGCAATAAGGACTTGAAACTCCCTGCCGAAGAAAGGTAATAATAGTGGACTCTGTAAATGCATTTAAAAATGGTTTGGACAGTTTTCTAGCTGATAAAAGTATCCAATGCTATAGTATTTAATACATTGACATTAAGTAACTGGGAGTGGTACAAAATATAATTGTCAATTGATATGAAACCATTACTTCAGATGGTGCATTGTAGTGTGCACAGCTTGATACGGAGCGCAGGTTGAACCCGATCGGCATTTTGCCTCTTTTCAACCTCATTAACTATGTTACTATGTTAGTATTTATATCAGTGCAATACCCATATGATTATTCCATTTTGGACATCCATTCTAGCTACTCACCAATGCAACACATGTGTTAGCCACATTACACACACTATGGCTTGTGCACATTGCATTTGCCATTACCCGACTACATTAAACAGAGAAATCAAGACCTATATCTCTATACTGGCTTAGGAAGACTGGCCCAGTAAAAGTGTCCTGGAACTAAAGGTGATAAGGAACAGTCTCATGACTGCTCCACGTACACCTGGACACAAATCAAAAAGGGGACTACTGTAGATGTTATGGCTTTCAACCAATTCTGAGTGGTGATTCCTCTTTGTACATCACAAAATTCCATACACAGCACACAGAAGAAGTTGCATTCCAATATATGATGGAAAGAAATATGGTCTGTATAATTTTTTTCTCTGTATCCTTTTATCTAACTTACAGGAGGATAACAGTGGTTGTTTTGTGACTGTATAGATGTTAACAAAAGCACCAATTGCTGTTGGTGCATTGTTATTAACATTTTTTTTGCGGTTTGATGACAATGTGGGACCCAGAATGGTAGCTGGATCTGTTGGTCTGTTGTCTGCTCACTAATAATAGTAATAAATGCCTTAAATGCATCCAGTGTACCAAAAACCCTATCCTTTCAATTTGAAAAAAAAAAAACAACAGCAATTATTTCATTACTAGTTGGTTCAATTAAATACATGACTAAGGGGGTAATTCAGATCTGATCGTAGATGTGCTAAATTTAGCACATCTACAATCAGTTTCTCAGAAATGCAGGGGGACCCCCAGCACAGGGCTAGCCACTCTGCATGTCTGGCTCTGCTCCCCTCCCCCGCACCAGTGCAAAAGCAACACACGGTAGCGATGCTTTTGCATCTGGCGAGTAGCTCCCTGCCAGGGCAGCCGCTGTGCGCTGGCAGGTGGCTACCTGCCCCATACCACCGCTCCACAATGGTCTGGACGCGCCTACATTGTCCGGACAGCGCCCTTTCAAGGGCATTCTAATGCCATTGGCACGCTCCCTCCCACCCCACGACCGCCTCTGCCTGTCAATCAGCCCTGAGATGCTTTTAGCTGGCAAGCCATCGATGGTTGGTGGACATCCCAACTGTACACCTATTCCCTCACAGTATAAATGATTCCCTATGGAACTTATTCATCCATAAAGAGGGGCCTGAACTAAATTGGTATAGGAGCCATTAGATACTGTATACTCCAACAGAGGTGCAACTTCTAAAATATTCTCTTTCTAATCATTGCAATGTGTGCTTACATATTTAATTGAGTTTCATTATATATATTTTTCTGTTCTGACATTCTGTACTGTACTCTACATATTAACAAGTATAAAAAATCTCATTGATAGATGATCCATGTCCTCAGCCAAACCAGCTAACCTCAGAAGATCTGGAGAAGTGTGTTCCTCTTAAAGTCACTGACTACTTTGAAGGATGTGCTGCTGGATTTGGAATCAGTATTGCTGTACTTTGCTGTTTCCCTATTGGTAAAAAAAAATATATATATTTTTTTTTTTAAATAATATCACATTAAATATATTGAATACATTGGTTACTTTGAGTGTGATTTTAAGTTTTGAAACGTTAATTCACAGTAAAACTTTGCCTAAGTAGCTCAATTGATAATTGTTAGCAATTTTTTACCACTCTTACAAAGCGTTTGTGATTCTTTACGAAGAGACACAGCCTATAGCCATATATATATATTTATAGAGAAAGGGGAGAGTTGCCACTCCTCCATGAGATACTGTATTAAATATTTCCTAGGATGATGAGATTTTCAGTGAAACAAGATCAAGAGACAAGTCTTAATGTGCAATTTTAAGGTATTAATCAGGTCTGGACAAAATAGCACAACTATGTATCTTGAGAATTAGTATTACATAAACATTGTGGAATATTTGCCTACATGTAGGTAAAGTCTTTTAATGTTTGCCCTTAAATGCTTCATGCAAGATCTCCATATAATTTTGTTCCTGGTAGGATATCCTTATATTACCCCAACTGCATTACAAGGCAGCGTAATTTGATCAAATTTGCATAAAAAAACATGAAATGCAGAATACATACAGTAAGCAGTGTGGAATGGCAAATATGCACAATGGTGAAGCAAGAGCAGTACTTGAAGACTGTATCACCAGGATATTGCACTGATTCAAAACAGCCAGTTTGTGAATTTCACATAGAACTTTTCATTCATACAGTAGTTCAGAAATTCTGAGAAATATACTTCCCTCCTGGGACTTTGCCAACTGTGATCTAAGACAGAGATGCACATATTTAGCTTTACACTCCAAATAGTTCACATTTGGCTTATTCACATTATAGACAAATACATCACAGCAATGTTTCGCAACTCCTTTCCTCATGGTCCCTTAATGGTGCCTATTTTCTAGATCTCTTAGTTGGAGCATATGTGCTGACATTACTGTCTGATACAATTTTAACGATCTAAAGGTGGAGCTAATTATTTCACTTGTAATACTGAGCAGGTCAGAACAATGTACAGTTAGAGGTCCCTGAGGACTGGAGCTGGGAAACACAGTAAAGAATATCAGGATTTTGTTGAATCAAAGTAATGGTCATATTTTTTTAAACACAATTTCTGTTATTTGTTGTTTCCTTCTAGTAAGTTTAATTATTGCACTGCTGGTCGCCAAATCAAGAAAAAGTTATTTGACCAAACTTCAGAGTCTGAATAATAAAAGTGGTGTTAAACGTGTGGATAATGCAGAAGAATTTCCAGGTAAAACATTTTTGCTGAGTTTTTTTTTCCAAGAGTGTCACTGGTAAATGCTTTTATTTTGTGCTTACTGTACTAAATACTGCGCATAGTTGTGAATCACCTACTATAGGATGCAGGTCAAAAATTGGTCTAAAACTAAGAATGTTTTTGCCGGGGATATATGTACAGATAAAATACCTGTCAGACCAACAGGCATTTTATAGGGCAGCCCCGAACACTGTAGATGTTGTTGTCATACAGTGTTAGATTTCTCACAGTGTATTGGCCACAATATTGGTGCTCTGCCCTGGAGAAAGGGGACATTTCCCCATTCCATCCCATCTGAAGAAACAGGGGAAATGTCTATCTGCCGGGCATACACTGCCCAATGTGGCCGACTTTCAGCTTAGAAAATATTGGGTTGGATGGATTTGCATGCCTAACCGATATTTTCCGATTGGTTACCCGCGTACTCGCTACAATTATCTTGCCAATCTGCCGATTCTGGGAAGAACGGTGAGGTAATTGTAGCGTGTATGCCCAGCATTAGCAAAATCCAGGTTTGGCTAAATCTTTTAATCAATCCTTCAGTACCTATAGCTGTGTCCTTTATTCCAAACCTATACAAAACAATAAAAAAAATTCCATAATTGAAAATTCTGGCAAGAAATTAGAATATGCCCCTATAAGTAACTGATTTTCCACCATAATATACCACATGTAGTCAAAACTGATAACAATATTTAGGAAAACATATTTTTCTTATTATACAGTAGTTATTCCTATATGTTGCTTTAGAGATGCTGCAATTCATACTTGGTTTCTTTTCTCTTTAATGTATGTTTCTCCTAGCCTCTGAATGGTGTGGAGGTGATGAGCAATTTCAACCCATTTTTATTCAGTTTCATCAAAACCAAATCATTAAAGTTGTAGATGGTAAAAATATAAAGAACAGGACAATCAACTTTAATAGTCTGCAAAATGTGGAGGTCACCCTTTCTAACAGTGATGGCAACAGAGCTGCCCGTATCAAGATCCCAAAAGAGTATGATTTGGTAAGAATATTTACTTATCTTAAAATGTGTAAATTTGTGGAACTGTGTTCAATTAGTATTGACTTGAAATTTATTTTCACAAATAGTAAATCTGTATTACTAATTGATTGCGTACGCCCAAGACATTGTAATACAGATGAAAATCACTTTTTAACATTTGCGGTTTCATGTTATCATGCGAGTTTTATAAGCTACTGTATAACTGAAAACATCTTTTATTTTTTTGGGGTTGTGGTAGTTAATACATATAATGCATCTATAATTGTACAGCATTTTCCAATGTAGCATATTACCATGGGGCATTTACATTTCTGTCTAGCTGACACACCTTTGAAATATAGGTTTTAAAGTGCATTATTATTTTCTTCCTTAACTAGTTAGCATGTTGCCCTGTGTACAGTATATAGCCTGCCTATAAGTTACTTTAGTGTGTACTTCAACCATCCTCCATTAATAAAATTATAGTTTTAGCAAGTACTGCTGGAATTAACAAAGCAGATTTATAGGGAACAGGAAAAACATTATGGTGGCAATTCAGAGTTGATTGCAGCTACAAATTTGTTAGCAGTTGGGCAAAACCATGTATACTGCAGGTGTGGCAGATATAACATTTGCAGAGAGAGTTAGATTTGGGTGGTTATTTTGTTTCTATGCAGGGTAAATACTGGCTGCTTTATTTTTACACTGCAATTTAGATTTTAGTTTGAATACACCCCACCCAAATCTAACTCTCACTGCACATGTTATATCTGCCCCTCCTGCAGTGCACATGGTTTTGCCCAACTGCTAAGAAATTTGCTGCTGTGATCAACTCTGAATTAGGCCATAAGAGAGTTGAATTTCATAGTATTTTAATTATTTAATCATTGGTCAATTTTGATCCTAGGTGCTCTTTTTTAAAGACAGCGTAGATCGAGCTGCCTTCCTCCAGAAGTTTAGAGAATTTTTAGGTGAAGGTGGAGTCTCTTCTTCTTTGAAGTATTTGAGGGAGCTGGACCTTTTGAAAGAATCAGTTTCCAAGATACAGAGGCAAGAGATGTTGGAGACATTTTTCAGGCATTCGCTTTCCCATGTAAGTCCGTTATAAAACTTTAATCATTATTATTTGTAATAAACCTTAAAACGATTAACAGAAGGAATATCCATAACCTGGAGTGAGGTATCAATGTACAAGTCTCAGCTAGGTAGCACATCCCATTATAAGTATCTAGGGCCCTCTCCCCCCAATATATTCCTCACTTAAAGGGCAGAATGCATCAGATAAAACCACTGAAAACTTCTATTTTATGAGGTATACTGATGTGTTCTCACCTATCTTTGCCTGGCTATTCCCGGAACAGCGTATCGTTGCACGCTCTCGCTACTTAGTACAGGGAAACATGCTGTGCGGCCGCAGGCAGCAGGGAGTAATGCGCCCGCTCCCTGCATAAGAAGGGGATGTAGCAGAGTTAGTTAGAAAGGGTAGTGGGGAGCAAGCAGTCATTTTTATCTGCAGCATATATAGTAGAACACAGGTTCTCAAACTCGGTCCTCGGGACCCCACACAGTGCATGTTTTGCAGGTCTCCTCACAGAATCGCAAGTGAAATAATTAGCTCCACCTGTAGACCTTTTAAAATGTGTCAGTTAGTAATTAATACACCTGTGCACCTGCTGGGTTACCTGCAAAACATGCACTGTGTGGGGTCCTGAGGACCGAGTTTGACAACCTATGCGGTAGAACAATAGTAGCAGAACAATAGAAAGGCAAAGGTATGCTGTGCTGGAATGCATACCCATTGCGGCAACACTAACATCATGTAATTTTCTGAGTTTGGCCACATTTTCAGGTTTAGTACATCCTGCCCTATCACTTTAAATATTAAGTATTTTTGGGTGCATTTTGAGATAATTAAACCTTTAGTAAACTTGATGAATTAATACATATATTCATTGATATGTAATGTAATGTGATCATGCAGGTCCTAGACATAAAGAAGTCAGAAGCAGGAGCCATAGACAATCAGAAGATCACAGAGGCACTAAAGTGTGAGCTATCACGAGAAGAGTTTTCAGAATTACTTGGACTCAATCCAAATGCCCACTTTGTGGAAGCTATGTTTTCTGAGGCTGACAAAGATAGCAATGGGTATCTGTCATTTAAGGAATTTTGCTACATATTGATTATATTATTAAAAGGTAAGACTGATTTAGAATAATTATCTACCATCAGCCTGTTCTGTAAAGCTTTCCGAGAATGCTATTAAAAATGTCTGCTTAATAATAAAAAATCACTGCTTAAATGAAAAATGCAATTAAAGACAGAAACAATCAATTGAAGACTGTAATTAATGAAGTAAACAGAATTTATATTAGTTTATAATATTAAATATTATGAGGCTCATTCAGAGTTAGGATTACATTTGTGTAAAACCTTGGGAGGAAGAAATGGTGGCTTGCAGTGGGAAAGGGGTGGGGCAGAAGCAAAATTAAAATAATTGTGTTATCCCAGAATGCCCAAAAATATTCCAAGTATGTTTAAGCCTGGAATTTTAAAGTAATTGATTATAACAGCAAAACACCTTTTGTTTTGCTAATAAAAACATTGCTCTTTAAAATTTCAGTTTTAAACACAATGGGAAGTGGCAGCTTGCTTAGTAAATTAACCCCAACAGTTAGGAGAATTTCCAGCTAAAGTGTGCAAAAAGGTTGTGAAGCCCAACATTTAAATATAAATACACCCCCTTGTATATAAATATGTTATTCTTGATCAAAATAAGCAGCAATTGTATGCGTACATTGGAATTTAAAGTACAAAGTGGTCCATAAGCGTGGAAACACCCTTATAAAAAGGAAATGAGTAAGGGAATATTAATCCAATTTCTACACGTATGATATTCATTTGAACATACAGTATCTTTATTAATTTTTGAGTTTCATTTGTGTAGACACTGGATTAGTATTTCCTTACAAGTGGCAGCTAGAGGTTTGAGGCTAGAGGGATGTGCACATTAATATAATTAACACACCTCAAATTACTTTGAGATTATAGCATGACGTGGCAAAGCTAAAGAAAGAAAAATCACAAGTCACAGACTATAGGGTAACAGCCAATCAGCTCCTAAATGTCATGTTACAGGCTATGTTTGAAAAATGACAATTGGGAGCTGATTGGTTGGTACTTCACCTCTCTCCACTTTATCTCTCTCCAAGGCTTAGTACATAGACCCCTTCATTTGCTAATATAACTTCAGGTTGTCTAATGTTTTTAAACTCATAGGTTCCCAAAAATGCAAAGTTTGTGGAGTCTATTTATCAAATAATACTTGTGGTATATGCCTCGAAAACACTCATTTTATAGTGGGGTACCTGCATCTTCAATATCTGCTATGGCCCTTCCATTTCTGTCAGCAGAAGCTTCCCGATTGGTTTACATGGCATTAGTCCATTGTAACCTGTGGATTACATTCTAAAAATTTATCAGGAGAGGGGTCCATAGGATTTCTCCCCACTGCTGCCTGCTCACACTTGTGCAACCATACAGCAGCACATGAGCAGTAGCTCAGCAGTTGGACAAAGTAGAAAAGAAAGTGCTCACGGATGTAATCAGTACACTACTACTGTTCGCCGGGATGGATTCCTATTGGGGCCCCTGCCAAGGCAACTGGAAAATTATACATTAAGGTAAATAAAGATTATTTATTGCTGCATTGCGGTATTAGAGAATCCTTTTTTCTGGGGCAGATCATACTGTAGGTGCGGGATCTCTTATTTGGGATCAGCAAATACCAGACAGGAAAAACAATCTGCTTGTTCAATAATACCATCATAGGTACAGGTATGACTACCAAGCATCTCATCATATAGTGGAAAATCATTGTTATGTGAAATATTCATAATACCAGGCATTTCATATAATAGAACCAGTACTAGTATTTATTTATATATTTGGGACTTCAAAATGCTTACCTATAGTAAGTGTGAGTGAAACAAAACTAAGGACAAAATCATTGCTAGAACTATCTGAAGTATTAGAAGTGTAATACTTTTTCTGAATTATAATATGCTGTGTATAACAAGAACCCAGTTGTTAAAATGATCCAAAATATGAACATATAGATATACTGTATAATACATTGTTTTATTCAAATAAAGAAAAATATATGTAACAAGAAGTACAGGTTTAGGGGTATATTCAATTAAAGTCGGATCCATTCCGACTTGTATTTGTCAGAATGGATCCGACAACCCCTATTCAATCCCATCTAAAATTCGACTTTTTCAAGTTGAATTTAGATGGGACCCAGAGGAGGAGAGGGGGGGCGAGCCGCGGGTGGACAGCCGGCGGGCATTCAGGGAGATCAGCGCTACAGTAAAGCTGCAGCTGCATGTCACTCAGCCGCCCGACCTCACGGCAGCTTCCACCCGGCGAAGCTGCCGTGAGGTCGGGCGGCTGAGTGACATGCAGCTGCAGCTCTACTGTAGCGCTGTTCTCCCTGTATGCCCGCCGGCTGTCCCCCCATCTCCCTGCGGCTCCCTCCCTCGCCTCCTCTGGGTCCGCATCTCAGTCCAACATCATTTTGATGTCGGACTGAGATGGTCGAAAAGGGGGCCAAAACCTGTCGGATTTGGCCCCGTTTTCGACATCAACATGTGGATCAGCAGCTATTCCGCCAATCCACGAGCTTTTCGTCAAGTCGAATTTATCGACTTGTCGAAAAATTTAGCAAAATATTGAATAGGTCGAATCAGGATTCGACCTTAAAAAGTCGAAAACTGACGTCTTTTCGACAGACGGCAGTTTTCGACTTCAATTGAATATACCCCTTAGTCACCCTTATCCAAAATTCCAAAATACTGAATTTTTGAGCTCAACTGAGACACCTTTGCTTTCTGAGGTTTCAAAAAGCACCGACTTTGTTTAATGCACAAAATGAATCAGAATATTGTATGAAAGTACAGATGGAGCCTCAGTTATCTTTGGCTGCCTAGCCGCAGGCGTGCACTCCCGGCGTGACTAGGCGATCCGTCCAAAACGCTCCCATTCAGAGCGTCTCCATTCAAGTGATTGGGGCATGTCTCCGTCCAGGCGCGTGCGCCCGTCCAGATGGAGAAGCTCACAGTGACTAGGTGTACCCACACGGAGCAAAGATAACCAAGGCTCCATCTGTATCCTCAGGCTGTGTGTATCAGGTGTATATGAAACAAAAATGTATTTTGTGTATGTACATAAACTTTGTTTCATGCAAAAAATTATAAAAAAATACTGTATAAAATGACCTTCAGGCTGTGTGTATAAGAAACATAAATGCATTCTGTGTTTGGACTTGAGTCCCATTCCCACAATATCTCATTATAGTTTGAAAAATATTCCAAAATACAGAGAAATACAATATTCAAAATACTTCTGGTCCCAAGCATTTTAGATATGGGAGAGTCAGCCTAAATAATGAGTTAGTTCAAACTTTTTCTCAAGCTCAACCTTGCTTTGCATCCAATTTAACCTTTATGTTGAGCACATTGACTGATTCTTGATACTGTTGCCCATTGGTGTCGGTATATCTAACTCTCGGAGCTCCCAGTAGCCTTTGTTTTGTGGACATCTGTTCTCATTTACCATGAATTGTTCCCACGTGCAAAAAAAATAAATTGGTTTTATTTTATGAATATTTGCCTATACTGCACTTTCAGTGTTCAGTCTTATTACCATCTAGGAGTATTTGATGTGGAAATAAAAATGAAAAATACCAAATGAATGTAAATATGGAAACACAAAAGTTACACGTGCAATAGACAGTTATGATGCACTCTTATGATTGATTTAAAAGATTAAATAAAAACTCTTCTACTGAAGTAGTACTAGGATGGATGTAAAGTGATTCTACTCACTCCACTGCAACCATGCCCATTTAGCCGAACTCCAGCTAGTACAAAAGTAAGCTCAGATTTTAAAGGAGCTGCATTCTCCGCTTGAATCTATGGAAAACTGACAGTGCATAGGTTAAATAGAAAACTATTGCAGAGTGCATTTTTGCACATTCATAATTTACTCTAATTAATTTATTAAGAACACATGAAAGAAATGAACTTTAAAATCTGTAAAGGCATTGTAGCTTTTTCCACCCTCTGAATATTGTATTCACTCTTTGAGGCACATTTGACTGGGCAGAACCGCCTCCACTACAGTATGTCAATGCTAAATCACAGATAGTGTCCCATTGTAAAAGCAGTAATCTGTACAGTGTCCCTAAATATTATCAGGCTACATACTTAAATGGCCAATTCTACATATATTTATCACCTTTCATTTCTCTATCTCTCTTGTTATAGGTTCTGTGAAAGACAAATTGAGATTTATCTTTTCAATGCATGATATTAATGGAAATGGGCTTCTTCCAAAGAAAGAGTTCTGTGAGATGCTTAGGTATGTACTTACATTTTAGAGAATCTGAGATACTTTGATAGAAATATATAACTGCTGATATAGAGGCTGATGCAGTGGTGAACACAAGTTGGCCATACTTGTTCCCACATTGCATGCATGAAGAACAATGTGTATTTTCTACTGTACTTATCTTTACAGTGAACCTGCCCCCTACTTTGCTATTCATATGCTTGGTTTGCTACTAGAAATCATAAGCAGTGTGCATTTGCACCAGCTCTGTATTTGTCAAAAATTATACTCCTGGAGATAGGCGTAATTATGCTTCCATCCAACTCTGCATAGCTTGATATTACATTGAAAGTTTTGAAACACCTTCTCTAGACTTTCCCTAAATGATAACAGCACGTTAAAGTCTAGTTAAATATTAATCGAATATAAATGACACTGCACCACTCATACTTGTACAGTAGGCTTGGTTCTGCAGCATACACAATGCAAAATAGGCAGGTTATAGTATGCTCCACTAACAGAAAGACAGACAGACTAGGCAAAATATAGTATAAACACTTTTGGTGGTATTCATTAGCAATCACTAAAGTGGTTCAGTGTAAAGACTAATCAAATTCACCTACCAATAAACTCGTATGTGTGTGCATTTAAACACAGCTAACAACATTTTTCCTTACTATGTATCCCATTATTTAGTATAGTGTTTATCAGTAACTGTCTAACAGTTGATGACTCATTGTGACATCTGGTCATACCATTATTTTCCTAATTAAATATGGTCCTGATTCAGAGATGTATTTAAACCTAATGGTGGGGTGGCTGCGCATGGACAGTACCTGTTCTGCTGCCTGCACATGTGCAGAACAGGTCCTGTGTCCTTGCACGCAGTGCCTTTAAGTTTCAGCTGGTCAATTCACAGGCTGCCTGTGTTTGAGGATGGAAGTTTTAGCAGAGTTGGCCTGCATTCCCAAACGTGGTGAAGGGTTGTTTCCATTTTCTGGGACTGGCTAAGCCAGTGACTGTGCCCTTGAAACATATCCATCTCTGAATTAGGACTAAAATAGAGCTGCAAAGAAATATCGGCCAGTTATCAGCATCAACAATAAGACTATGTAAACATGAAATAACTTCAACATGCTTGGGAGCAGCACCCAACAAAGGTGTCTTTATCCTTCATGGTATCCAACCCTCCTACAAATCACACCTAATGTTGATTTACCCATAAGGGTGAGATTGCTAATCTCAGGGGATGTCCACTGATCTGCCATTCATTTACGCCTACACGGAACCAAGAATTCAATAGCAACAATCAACTAAAACAAGGGCAACCCAAGCAATGAAGAGATGATGAATGGGAATTTACTAAAACAAAGAGGCCTCAGATCAGGCAAACCCACATTACAGTACATGGACTCTCACCACCACAAAAATCCTTCCCACAAAAAACCATTGGCTCTACAGACTTCATTTTACTCAAGTCAGCTAGATAAAAAAATAAAAAAACACATCTAACCTCTCTGTTTAACAGCCTTCAAGCTTATACAGCCTTGTTATTCAAACCTTCATGCTTGTAAAGCTCACAACACACCTTCTTATCTATATGCAGTTGTTCCCCTTAAAAATGCAAGTGATGTCAAGTCAGGGCATATTTCCTTTCTATATTCCATGCTAATAATATATAATATTGGCTGGCTGCTGTACAGCAAACCTAAAAAGGCTGGTTTAAGTATGCTGTCACATTTTAGCCACTTAAGAAGTGAAGTCAGTGCTCCTGATTTTAACTGTATTTTACAGATTTTTTAAGAATAGAACTTAGTGTAAAAACACACTTTGGAGGATTAAAATCTGCACGTATGCAACATGACCTAGCCACTGGACACAATTATAATACACATTATCTGCTAAATAATACAAATAGACAACTAGACCTACTCATGGAGAATTTTGTAGAGAATTTCAAAGACATATTCTTTTGTAGAGCATGGTTATTGAAATTAGATAAAATTATATTGAGTGGAAGAAACATAGCCATCTCTGCTCAAGAAAAGGACTCTGCACCAACTATTGGAGATTGTGTCTCATTGTACTCCTTTAATGGGTAGCAATATGCACTTAAATTTGAAAGTATGAATAATGCTAAAATGAACACTCTTTTTAAAAGAAAAATGGAAATGTTTAATTTAATGAAAGAGGTTATTTTGACAGTGTGGTGTGTGTCAACAATGTCCTATACAAACATAAGACACAGACATATCCATTATGACTTGACCTGATCACTGAACATTCTATTATACTCTATACAGGTACAGATGTCTGAAACGTATCCATATACAGCTTCTGAGCAACCATTCATGAAACAGAAATCAGAAGCATACTTTAAATATGTAAAATAAATTGTATTTTATTTTATCTTATTACGTTTACGATAACAGAACAAACATCTTAGGCTTTTATAAAAGCTAGTGTATAAATACAGTATATTTAACTATCAGTTGCATAATTCCTTGGTCTTTCAGGTCTTTCAGACAAGTTTCTGACTTTCTTTCAAAAGACCAAATAGAACAAGTAATTGAGAGCATGTTCAGTGAGGCTGGACTTCCCTCCAAAGAAGAGATCACATTTGAGGAATTTCATTCTATGTTTAAGCAATACTCCAATGTCTTAAACTCATTAACACTCCATACACAAGGTAAGGATCTGTAAAGCTATATGTGCAATAACATTTACTGTAGTTTGAGGCTTTTAAGTTGTGTAATTTATTAATTAACTTACTTATTTTCAGAAGAGATCTACAAAGATGAAGGGGTAAATTGCTCCCTGTGCCACTATAGCTTTCACAGATGAAGGCCAGCGTATAGATGAGGACCTTAAGTGTTGCAAACTGTGTACTGTACAGTCAGGCTTCTATCATAGCTTTAATTCACATGCAGAAAGAAACAGGCCACCAAGCCATTATGACTGACTGCCACTAGATTCATTGCTGTCATAGCCTATCAATGAACATTTGCCATGTACTTATGCTTTCTCCCCCATCTGACCAACCATTGCTGTCTGCCACTTATAAACTCTTAAACTTTCAATGAAAAATACTGAATAACTATACTGACTCTATATAAACTATAGGTATCTATGTATAGAGCTACCTATTTTGTCACTGATTTCCATAGCTTTGTTGGTTATCCAGTGAAAACACAAATAGCAGGGTAAAGTTAGGCTTTTTTAGGTATATATTATAAAATATAAATATCAATACATACTATTGTTTGAATCTTGAGTGCAAGATAGGGGAATTGAAGATAGGTAAAAATATGATATACTACTGTATATACTGTGGATAGATAAGGTAAGCATCAGATAAGAAAGATTGCAAAAGAACTATCGAAAAGCGGCAGTGTTGAACTTACCCAAAAGTTCCCAGTTTGCTGTTGCTATGTGAGACAACTGGACTGTAACTGTACTGAGCTTCAGGTGACCATGCAAGGGACCTCTGTTGCACCAGTATTGCATAGGTAAGAAAGAAGTATCTGCAGACCTCTTGGTAATAATAGACTTTATCAAAACCTAGTGCCACCAAGTTCGCAAGGGGCAGCTAGTAAGGACCGGCTGCTTGTGACCCATTAGTACAGTACAGCTACACAGCAAATAAAGGTTTTAGGTCCGGCTCATCCCAACATGGCAATTATCCACCTGGAGTTGTCAGAGGGCCAGACCATCCCTGGCTGTCATGCACTTGTACAGGAGATATTGCTTTCCATCAGAGCTATGACACAAGTTTTCTAATTGCTGGTTATGTAAAATGGTACAAGAACTCATTTTTGGACCAGCTGAGATCTCCATATAATAACCAATTCATTCTGGCTTGGGCCAACTAGTGTATGACAGAAGGCAACTGAGCCATTTTTATATTTACTATAGTAAAATTACAGTATGAGGAAAGTGGTGATTACAGTACATTCATCCTTCCGTAATGCAGTATGTTAGCTCACATAAAGAAAAGTTTTTCTTTTTTGTACAATTTTCCATATAAATACTTAAACCACTAGTTGTATACATTGTATTAGTATTCTTTTTATATGCATTCCATTGTAAGCTGCCTTTGGTTGTTTTTCCATTTCTGTTCTTGCTTTATATTTTTGATGGGACTGCTTTTAGTCTTAATACCAAAATAAGTGTAAAGTGAATAATGAGGCTAAGAACAAGAATTATTAGGTTTGTATCTTAGTTTAGAAGATGTTTTCTATGCTCTACTGTTTTGTTGTTTTTTTCTCCAGTTTACCTCTCTTTTTCATTTTATTGCCATGTGCAGTTTTGTATTATAATATGTACTGTTTTATATTTAAAGGATCAGCAGCTCCTGTTAACAGAGTCTCAATCATAAGAAGACAAAATGAAGAACACACCAATAGGTAACTCATATCCATGATTTACATCATATTTTCTTACATGCATGGTAATGGGGTATTATTTTCAATAAAAAAAATGTAAGCTAAGAAACATTATTTGCAAGTGTGCTTCTTTATGAATAAAACAGGTATTTACAACTTTGTAGTATGCGTGGCAAAATAAATATATAGTCCTTTACATTAAACTTCTGGGGATGATAAGTCAGACCCAATTCCACTTTTTACATAAATTCACTTATCATTTTGGGGTTTTTTGCCACTGTGCATGTGTTTCAGTCCCTAAATAGTCACAAGATGCATGCGTTCCAGAGTTGCAGGACCAATAAAGTCACAGAGACTCTGAAATGTACTGTATTCTGCGTTTCTGGGTAGTGACTGGGAGATAGCTATGCAGACGCACAAACATATTCCTTATGGGCACATTATGGGAGTGTTATGGGTGTGTCATAGGAGTGGTTTTGTACTCAGACAAGGAGGGCACATTCTGGCAAAAAGTCTGCACCTAGAATGGTAATGTGCTTCCAATGGGCGTAACTGCAGTTACTCAAAGTGGGCTCCCCAGCCCTTCTACATTCAGATGCTTGGCTGTACATGGGTGAAGGGCTGATATACTAGCATAAAGTCACAGATGGCAACAGATGCAAACGTGGTCTCAACAGCGTCCGACTCAGAATCAGCCACTCTCTGTCAACTATGATGTACAGTACTGGTAAATATAAAAATATTTAAATAATTATAGTTTTGCTTGGAACGTATACTGTAATTCTCATGCAGTAAAATATTACACTTTATAGATGTTATATAGTAGCTGTAAAACATTGGTAAGGTTTCCTTTAATTTTGGGTAACCTCTATTTGCCTCAATAGTATTTTAAAGGTCAAAGGGGAAGTAAAATGTGGGAGTGTCAAATAGCTAAATAGGAATGCACACACTATACACGTGGTTTAATTAGAAAGATCCAACTATAACTAAATGAGAAATCTTTCATATGTGAATATTTTGATTAAAAGATCTAATACTGTTCCCTTATCCCTAATCAAACTACAGTATCTTAGGGAAGTATTGATAGATCAGCAATCCTTTCTTAGAGTCGGATGTGGAGATGAACGCAAGTCGGCTATAATTGCTACCACATTGCATGCACAGAATTAAGGGCAGAATTCAGACCTGATGGTAGCAGCAAATTTGTTAGCAGTTGGGCAAAACCATGTGCACTGCAGGGGTGGCAGATATAACATTTGCAGAGAAAGTTAGATTTGGGTGGGTTATTTTGTTTCTGTGCAGGGTAAATACTGGCTACTTTATTTTTACACGACAATTTAGATTTCAGTTTGAACACAACCCACCCAAATCTAACTCTCTCTGCACATGTTATATCTGCCCCCCTGCAGTGAACATGGTTTTGCCCATCTGCTAACAAATTTACTGCTACAATCAGGTCTGAATTAGGCCCTAAATACATAAATTTTCCTATACAGAGTGCTAAACATATTTAAAGTGCATCCAAACTTATCCATACACTGAGTTGCTACCTATCATCATCATTAGGGTGCACTCAGAACAGCCCATGCTTGGTGCAATTGATATACCTGGAAACAGGAATATTTATGCTTCCATCGAACTCTCTATAGCCCACATTTTTGTTGACAGGCACTCAATAAACATTGCCTATGTGAGAATGATCCATTACATCCTAGTTTTGCACTTTCAGTCACAGGTGGAGATGTGTACAACTCTGGATTGCCCGTACTTGCATTCACTTGGTTATGGAAAATGCACAGTTTAAGTATGTGTATATACATCTCTGCATCTGGCTGTTAAACCTAAAGACACTTGCAAAAATAGGGAACCAAAGGTTATCTCTATTCTAGTTGGTGAAATATATTAGCTGAGAGGTTTTTTGTAACATTACTCAAATTTGAAGCACTGCACCAAGACCATAGCAATCAGTCTGACACTTGCTTTTCTTGTGTAACTGGCACAGACTAAGGGCCTAGTTCAGAGTTGATCGCAGCAGCAAATTTGTTAGCAGTTGGGCAAAACCATGTGCACTGCAGGGGGAGCAGATATAACATGTGCAGAGAGAGTTAGATTTGGGTGGGGTGTGTTTAAACTGAAATCTAAATTGCAGTGTAAAAATAAAGCAGCCAGTATTTACCCTGCACAGAAACAAAATAACCCACCCACATCTAACTCTCTCTGCATATGTTATATCTGCCACACCTGCAGTGCACATGGTTTTGCCCAACTGCTAACAAATTTGCTGCTGCGATCAACTCTGAATTACCCCCTAAGTGCTGACTGGCACGGGTTTAGTGCACATTTGTAGAAATGTGGTAAATAACGATCTGTGACCTGTAATGATGTCTATTAATCTTGTTTATAGCACTACTGAAAACCCTACTGATGGACACGAACTTCGGAATAGACATGGTAAAAGGTACTGTATTTATATCTGACATGCTGTATACTTTTCTTTTTTCCTATAATAACTTTACCTATTTCACTCACTAATTTGTTGATTCATCATTTTCATTTAGGAATAACTATAGGATAGATCAGCCAAAGGTATATACCACAGCAAGAAGAGAAAAATACGAGTCAAGCAAAATCCGTCAAAAAATACAACAGTTTAAACGATTAATTGAAAACTACCGGCGTCATATTGTATGCATAGTGATATTCTTTGGAATCTCTGCTGGTTTGTTTGCTGAAAGAGGCTATTGTGAGTATAACACCATGTCGTCCATGAGATTTTATATTTGTTTGGTCAAGTTATATTCTGGAATGAATCATGTCATGTCCAGTGGTCAACATTTCATTAAAATGTTACCCTATGCTGTATACTGTATAAGGCACATTACATGCTACAGTGTATATCCCGGCCACATAGCCATTTATGGAGAGCAAGTCAGGCTTGTGTTTTGTGGATATGCTTTTTATATAGAGCAAAATTATGATCGTGTTTTTATGTTGTCTCTGCTTCTGACCCCACTGTGTTACATTTGTATACTCCATTCTTATCTCATGTACCCATTTTCTTCCAATGCTTCTTTCCATCGGGGTCCCTGGTTTGGCTATAATCTTCCCAGGAATTTGGAAGATTTATTGAAAGGAAATATTTCAACAGTATCATAAAATTCTGACCATGTACAGTGTCCATGACCTGTTTGTGGGATATTAGGCCTTTTTGTGGGATACTGAGCCATATGCACAGTATATGCTGTACATGCATATACATGCCTACATGAATCCAACTTACTGAAACATTTTCCTGAACCCATTCCAAGGCCAATGGCAGGTGACACATTTGACTGGGGTGGTCTACCTGTCAAACTGTATTGCAGGTGTCCTAAGGTGAGCTTAGAGAGAACTTACCTCAGTTGGTACTAAAACAAAACACTCCTGAAATACCATGCCTTTATAAAGCATTTACCATTTTTTCCATTTGTAATATTTAGTTATAATTTTATATGAAGAAACAAAACCACAGCCACTGCCATATTCTGTAATGTACAACATAATGCAGGAAGCAAGGCAAAACAATAAATGTTACTCAGTACATAGTAACACTAACACCCAATCTGGCAAAACACAGAAACTTTTCCCAAAACAAAGGTAATGGATAAAAGAAAGAACATAGAGGAACTAAAGAGGGAAAAGTGAAGGGTTAAAGACCATGAGGAAGTAAAGTGGTACAGGTGGAAAGTCAGTTACCCAGAGAAACCTCAATGCACCAGAATATGGTTGCAACAACAGTCTGAAGAAACATCAATAGTCATGAGTCATGGACTTAACATCCCAAATGGGAAGCATGGGAGGGAGATTCTATGAACTCCAACCATGGAAACCATGTAGTGGAGAATTCAGTAAATCTATCAGCCTCTGGTGAGTCGGAAACAAGATTTTGGCTGCTTTTTTCAGGTTTTTAAGCAGAAATAACACGGTCAGTCGGTGTAACCATTTCTATAATTTATTTGGACAAGATATCACTTTGATCCACAAGGAAGACAGTTTTGAGCATTCCCACTGCCATATAGTGCCTGAGGCAACATTACACTTGGGTTTACTAACTGTATTGTCCACAAAGCCTTTGGTTCTTTTTAAGGGCTCCATTCAGAAAGTACATTGTAATTATATTGTATTTGCATAAAAAAATGCATACTGTACAAATATGTTTTGGGGCATACATTTATACATGAAAGGCTATAACATTATCTTAGCTACTGATCTCTCTAACATATTATCAGTGATTTTATACTGACTGAGTATCTAAAATTATGAGTATCAATAATTCCTGAAGTTGCACAATTAAAAAGAGACATGCAGAGAGATATATTAAAAGATATGGTTCACAATGCACATTCTGAATTGCATTGTATTCACCACCTTCCAAGTGGCAACATGAAAGTCAATGCACTGATCCGCTTCTCTGGCTTCCCCATCTTAAGTAAGCAAAACACATACCAACTGACCAGAATGCCTCCACCCATCTTCAACCACCAAATTCTAATCCATTTGCAGCCAATGCAATCCCAGATTTACTTTTAAAGCGTTTTGTCAGAGATGAGTTAAAGGCTTTGAAGGGCAGACAGTATGAATTACCACCAAAATCTTACTCAATAGACACTAATGTAAAACCTAAGTTTTGCGCAAAGAGTAACCCTAGGGAAAAAGGCACCACATCTGTGCTACAGTACTTCTTTTGGAGAACTAGGGCCATGAAACGTGGTCACATGACAAAAACACATTTTTAAGTATGTGTAGTTGGCACTTAAAAGATCTGTCCAAAAGCTAGATGCCAATTTTATAGGTTAGAAGTATCTTCAATGCTGTCAACCAAGCATTTCCTTATTGCTAACACTGAAGTGAATTGTATGCAATTTCTTTCTATGCATTTTTTTTATTATCAGTTATTTATATAGCATACACATATTCTGCAGCACTTTGTAGAGAATATTTAGCCATTCACATCAGTTCCTGCCTCAGTGGAGCTTACAGTCTTTGTTCCCTACCACATGTGCACATTAGGGTTCATTTTCATTGGGAGCCAAATAACCTACCAGTATACTGTATTTTTAAAGTGTGGGAGGAAAGCGCAGTACCCAAGCAAGAAAAAGGAGAGCATAGAATTTCCACCCAGTTAGGGCCATGGTGAGAATTGAACCCAAGATCTCAATGCTGTGAGGCAGTATTGCCTTCCATCATAGCATCCATCCTACCCGCAGTTGTACTTACAGCTGGAAAAAAGTATGCTGCATGCTACCATATGATTGAGTGTACTAAATTTGAGTGTAAGTGTTCATTCATAATAGTAATTCTAAAACTGCAGGCTTGCAGCACAATTATTATCTAGTGACATATCTAGTGACATTGCACACTACTTCTGTAAGAATGTTCATAGGATTTGCAAAGACGACAACATTTCCTTGCAGGGGGAGCTGAGTTGATTGTGACAGTTATTGTGATTGATGACTGATCCAAAGGTAAAATAGATACACTGTCTCAATTTGCAGAACAAGTGAAATTTAAGTAGTGATAAATGAGCATTCATGCTATTTTGCACAGCTGTTTGTATAGTTGGCGTAGGATTGCGCACACTTGAGCACACAATCCACTGGTGAAACGTGATATTTGGAGAAAGGAATGAGATCAAAAATGTTTTTAGACAATTTAGCTCATCTCTAATTTTAAACAATATAATAACAACATCCAATACATTCTTAATATCCCATAGTGATTTTGATTAATAATTGAGATTATACCATGTTGAAAGTTAGGAAAACAATAAAAAACCTGATCCTAAATTGGTAGTAGGATGAAATTTGAAAGCTTCTTCTTTACTGTATTCAATGTAGGTATATCCAGCCAGACCAAGTTCCACATTTAAAATGCTTCTTTGGACTTTTATTTGTAGCTCTATAATAGAAATCAATTTGCATTTTACGTTTAGTGGCCTTTAGGAGACATGTTGTACCTTGAAATGGCTTCAGCAATAAATGTGATGTCATGTCCTCTACTACATGTTTATTGTTTGCTACCTATCATCATCATTAGGGTGCACTCATTGTGTCTGTGTTCCACAGATTATGGTTTTGCATCTCCAGCATCTGGAATAGCTGACACCACTTACATAGGACTCATTATTTCTCGGGCTTCAGCTGCCAGCATTTCATTCATGTTCTCCTACATTCTTCTGACAATGTGCCGGAACTTAATAACATTTCTTCGAGAGACTTTTCTGAACCAATATATTCCATTTGATGCAGCAGTAGATTTTCACCGTTGGATCGCCATGAGTGCCCTTTTCCTTAGCAGTAAGAATCATATTTACTTCACTAAAATAACATGTTTAATGTTTAAGATATGTAAGAAACCAAATGTTATATATTTGTTTCACATTTGGTTTAACCTTTAATGCATCATATGAAAATAAACCACATAGGGGGTCATTCCGAGTTGTTCGCTCGGTAATTTACTTCGCATCGCAGCGTTTTTCCGCTAACTGCACATGCGCAATGTTCGCACTGCGACTGCGCCAAGTAAATTTGCTATGCAGTTAGGTATTTTACTCACGGCATTACGAGGTTTTTTCTTCGTTCTGGTGATCGTAATGTGATTGACAAGAAGTGGGTGTTTCTGGGCGGAAACTGGACGTTTTATGGGAGTGTGTGAAAAAACGCTACCGTTTCTGGGAAAAACGCAGGAGTGGCTGTAGAAACGGAGGAGTGTCTGGCCGAACGCTGGGTGTGTTTGTGACGTCAAACCAGGAACGACAAGCACTGAACTGATCGCACTGGAAGAGTAAGTCTCGAGCTACTCAGAAACTGCACAGAGAAGTCTTTTCGCAATATTGCGAATCTTTCGTTCGCAATTTTGAGAAGCTAAGATTCACACCCAGTAGGCGGCGGCTTAGCGTGTGCAAAGCTGCTAAAAGCAGCTTGCGAGCGAACAACTCGGAATGACCCCCATAGTACATTGCAACCAACATTGTAAATATACCGTATATGTAATTGTATCTGTATTTTTCTTTTTCTCTTTTAGTTTTACACACATTGGGTCATTTAGTTAATGTCTACATCTTCACTATCACTCCTCTTAGTGTCCTCTCCTGCCTCTTCCCAACGGTGTTTGTAGATAACGGGTATGTTGAACCATAATGTTTAATCAGAAATTAAAAATATTGGTTAATGTAAAGCTAAATGATACTGCTTATTAGTTAAGAATACAGAAGTCTAAATGTTTTCTTGGATTATAAAATATTTCCCTGGTAAATTTGTTGCCCTCTAAAAATGCCTGTAATACCATTAATGGAGATATTAGAAAGTGTACTATTTCTTAAATTTAGAAAACAATTGAAATTCAACTACAGTAGTATTGAATAAACAGTTTTTAGGACTGCTCAACTCAACAGTATTGACTCTATTCAATCAACATCACTAACAACGCAGGATTCTGATCTCACTATTTAGCAACA
Organism: Pseudophryne corroboree; assembly: GCF_028390025.1. Lineage (NCBI taxonomy): Eukaryota > Metazoa > Chordata > Amphibia > Anura > Myobatrachidae > Pseudophryne > Pseudophryne corroboree. Next base: position 319,845,874 of record NC_086449.1, read on the forward strand.
AAGAGGAGTGGACCTTGGCCCTCATTTTGAGTTGTTCGCTCTGTAAAAATCTTCGCATCGCAGCGATTTTCCGCTTAATGCGCATGCGCAATGTTCGCACTGCGACTGCGCCAAGTAAATTTGCTATGCACTTAGTAATTTTACTCACGGCTTTTTCATCGTTCTGGCGATCGGAATGTGATTGACAGGAAATGGGTGTTACTGGGCGGAAACAGGCCGTTTTATGGGCGTGTGGGCAAAAACGCTACCGTTTCCGGAAAAAACGCAGGAGTGGCCGGAGAAACGGAGGAGTGTCTGGGCGAACGCTGGGTGTGTTTGTGACGTCAAACCAGGAACGACAAGCACTGAACTGATCGCAGATGCCGAGTAAGTCTGGAGCTACTCAGAAACTGCTACGAGGTGTGTAATCGCAATATTGCGAATACATCGTTCGCAATTTTAAGATGCTAAGATTCACTCCCAGTAGGCGGCGGCTTAGCATGAGCAAATCTGCTAAAATCCGCTTGCGAGCGAACAACTCGGAATGACCTCCCTTATTATATGCACAATGAAAAGATTTCTAGTGGGCAACTTGTTTATTCTTGTTCAGTGATGAAATGTTATTTATTTACTTATGTTTAATGTAGCTGATCATAAAGACCAGCACATTTCAATTGCAGATTATATAGTTATATAACAAACATTGTTTGTTCAACGTGTTTCCTTGTTCACATGTCATTGAATTGTATATAATCAAGAGTGGAACATTGCATTGGTGTGCCCCATAGCTACATATTGGTATGATGTAATTCTGGACTCCTGTGCCACACTCTCTGCCATAAATAGATTAGACTGGTAGCCTCTTCAGAGAATGTACAGTCCAACACCTGAACCCAAGGTGCACATTCCCAATAATACATGTTCAGAAGATTCCCCATTCTGCTCTATTCAGATTGGAGGTGGGAGAGACCTTACAATGTGGGTCCCCTAACCTCCTGGTCTTGAAGCAGTCCTAATTCTAAGATTCTAATGTCTTATTACAGTCTAGGTAAATATGTTTGTAACTACTGTACACATTAAAAAGTATACACCTGTTTGCAAAATCAAATAAATGTTATGGATTTATTGCTTGTTCTCTGCTTTCTGCAGGTTAGTGTTAAAATACAAAGATTATAGATTATTTAAAAGTAAAAAATAATTGTATTTGTTGTATTGCTGCTGACATGTTTATTTAATACCAATAGATCTGAATACCCGCAGAAGTACTATTGGTGGTTTTTTGAGACTGTACCAGGTAAGCATTCCTCTTCAGATAGTTGCAATCTACATCTAGATATAAGTCAAGAAAATATCATTGATATTCAGCTGCTCATGCGATATTGGCCCAGCAATGCAAGGGTTAACTAACTTCTTCACTTGGTAGGTTTCTATAGATTTTGGCAAGTGATGACTAGCTAGTCAGATTGAACATGCTCAGTGGAACGATTTTGAGCTTTCAGTTCCACTATTAAACATAAATTGAATTAAAAAAAATAACAAATAGTAAGAAAAAATGTAAATCATTAGAAAATATAATGTTTATTCAACAAACTAAGAATTAAAAGATGACGATAACAGAAAATGCACTGTTATGGTAAATATACCACCATTATATTTGTTAAATATGCTGATCCAACCAAAAGAATGAGGTAATACAGCCATCATATATCCACCAATGGGCATTTTTGTAAATTGATGCATGTACAATACCCCTTGGTAACAGCTGACTACAGTGAAGAGAACCCCTTACTGTTATAAGGAAGAGTGCATCCCCATTGATCATTGCAAGATATAAAGAAAATCAGTTCACCTTAACTAGATTGAAATTAACTAGTAACAGAACATGTAGTATTACATACAACAACAGCACGTGATATAAACTATATACATTACATGTACAACTAAATTCCAACTAACAAACTGATATTATTTATTCTGTACATATAATATCCTGAATACGGTTATAGGGCCTAATTGTTAAACTGTGTAAATCTATCACTATACTATTATTTCTTCACCAGGGCAGCCTATTTTATTATGCCATGCCCTGGCTGGGCCTATTGGTAAATTACCATAAAGTTTCATCTGTTATCATTGTGATGAACGGTGATGGGGAAACTTTTTTATATTTATTAAATATGCCCCTATACCTAACTCAGACAGCCTTATATAGAGAAACCATCATAACTGTTACTAATGGTAGTACAAAACTCACCATCTAAAAACCAAGACAGCAGCTAAACATTATTCTGTAAATATGATTGGTACAATAAGAAAAAAATGTAATATCAATTTAAGTTGAATCTAGTATTCTTTACAGTAGAGCAAATATATCAGAAACATGTTTCAGAATTGGTATAACCTAGAAAACATAGTAAAAGAAAAGTCACATAGACTAGTTTCTTGTTACTACAGTTTAATAAACAATCTGCTTCTTCATACAGGTCTGACTGGAGTCCTTCTACTTCTAGTCATGGCTTTTATGTATGTCTTTTCCACCTATCATTTTCGACGTGTCAGTTTCCGCGGGTTCTGGGTGATACATCATCTATATGTCGTGTTCTATGTTTTGGTAAGTAATGAAACCTAAGAGAGAAGATATTTGGGGGGAAAAAGCTATGGTTCCAGTAAGATACATTGGGGTCAGTTCAGCAGATGACATGTTATGGTGTGAGGTATGGATAATGTGCCGTGCACACATCCTCTGTACATACAATAACTTAGTATTGTGCATTTTTCTGCGTATCCTTATGAGTGTCTGAGGTAAAATGTAGAGTGTAGAAGTGAGTTACAGTGCCGTTGCCGATGTACAAATACTCTTCGAAACATCACTTGTATCGCCCCTACATTACATACAATTCAATTGCTCCCATTGTTTTTAGTAAACAGGTCCAGGGAAAATTGAGAACAATATACGGAGGGAAAAAGATGCGGGTGCACTATCTCACACTAGCTCAACCTGTAATAAAGTTTGCTTTATATATGAGTAACACTTTCACACCATTCTTTTTCACTCTTCACATTACTCACACATGCAGCAGTAGCTGCTCCTACCTATCTAATTCTTTACTTGTATCACTCTTGCAGTGACCTGGGGTTGTCTGGCTGGGTAGCTTTGGGTGTCCTGCCCCCTGGGACCTGAACCCCTGCAGTTAGTGTTAGGTACTTACCCAATGAGAGGCTACCTTGGTGCGGTGGGTATGCTCATAGCCCTGGACAGGATTATGCTAAATGCCTCTGGTTATTACAGGTTGCGCTAGTGTGAGATAGTGTACCTGCATCTTTTTCCCTCTGTATATTGTATTAAGTCTCAAGCAGAGTAGCACCTCATTACCTAATTATGGTGTGCAAACTAGCCCCCCCCTCCTTTGCAACTGATTCTATGTATTCATACATATATCTGAAGGCATGAGACACTTCAGCTAGTTTAGCACCCTGCCCCACCCACCCCTCACTGATTTTAAATAGAGGGCCCAGCACTCTGGCTTACATATGTGGAATGAGCATACTGAGGTAAGACTCCTACATTTGTTTATTATGGCAGTCAATATTGGGGAATTCTTTGGGGCGCGGGGCTTCCTGGACCTGCCGTGGCTGGACACCCTTGGGGCATCGCAATCTAACATTTATTTTAATACACTATGGCACTTATAGTTTGCTTTATATATGTGTAACACTTTCACACCATTCTCTTTCACTCTTCACATTACTCACACATGCAGCAGTAGCTGCTCCTACCTATCTAATTCTTTACTTGTATCACTCTTGCAGTGCCCTGGGGTTGTCTGGCTGAGTGGCTTTGGGGTATCCTGCCCCCTGGACCTGAACCCCTGTAGTTAGTGATAGGGACTTACCCAATGAGAGGCTACCTTGGTGTGGTGGGTAAGCTCATGGCCAGGATTATGCTAAATGCCTCTGGTTATTACAGGTTGAGCTAGTGTGAGATAGTGCACCTGCATCTCTTCCCCTCTGTATATTGTATTAAGTCTCATGCAGAGTAGCACCTAATTACCTAATTATGGTGTGCTAACTAGGCTCCACCTTCCTTTAAAATTGAGAACAAACCTAATAATGGAATGTACAAATGTTTTCCTAAATACCCTGCATCAGTGTTGCCTTGGGAAACAAATGATAAAAAGGTTCGTAGTCCACAAAGTCACTTTCCCATTACACATCTGCTAATGTCGTCAGGTTTTTGGGATAATTCAAACAATAGGAACCCCAAACACACAAATTCCAGCCTTTGGATAATTCACTGTTTTGCTTAGTATGTTAGCATGGAAAATGAAAGTAAAAATCAGTAGTTTTCATCTGTTACACCAGTGGTTCTCAAACTGTGTGCCTTGGAACCCTGGGGTGCCTCAGGAAATGTGCAGTGGTGCCCTGGGTTGGTGATACAGGACCAATTCAAATTATTTATTGGCAATGTAATAGGCAAAATTAGTGCTGGTGGCTGTCGATCATAAAATATGTGGGCAAACAGAAGCAAATCTTGTCCCTCACCACACAACTGAACCTAAGGATAACATCTTGTCCCTCACCACACACCTGAACCTAAGGATGATATGAACACAAATAACTCAATTTAATATTTCTTTCTAAATTTCTCAATAATAAAGTTTTGGCCTAGTGGTGCCGTGAAAAAAAAATTCTGATATACTGATACTAGGGGTGCTGTGATAACAAAAAGTTTGAGAACCTCTGTGTTACACCATAACTGAGACTTGGCTTAATTGCACTTGAGAAAACGTTTGACTTCATATTGCTCAATAGTTATAATAGTTACTTTTTTTATTTGTCTGCTTTGTAGACTATCATTCATGGCAGTTTTGCACTCATCCAGCAACCCCGATTTTATATATTTTTTATTGCCCCAGCTATCATCTTTGTAGTTGATAAACTGATTAGTTTAAGCAGAAAGAAGACAGAGATTGATGTTGTAGATGTGAAGCAACTTCCTTCAGGTATGACTTAATACTTTATAGTACATGCATTTTACAATGTAAAACTTATGGTTATGAAAAGAAGCTATGCATTTCTGGAAATTACATTATATAAGTGTGAAACAATTAGAAACACCTACAGATTAACAAAATTTTAAAAACATTCCATCAGAATATTTGCCTCGCTACAGACTGCACATTTCATCAGCAGAATTTAGCTTTACGTTTTCAAAGTTATACCGGATCCTCACCATACAGCAGAATGCTTTGACCATTGTCATCTCAGCTACATCAAAGGGTCTAATATAGGGGGTAATTCTGAGTTGATTGCAGCAGGAACTTTGTTAGCATTTGGGCAAAACCATGTGCACTGCAGGGGAGGCAGATATAACATGTGCAGAGAGAGTTAGATTTGGGTGGGTTATTTTGTTTCTGTGCAGGGTAAATACTGGCTGCTTTATTTTTACACTGCAATTTAGATTGCAGATTGAACACACCCCACCCAAATCTAACTCTCTCTGCACATGTTATATCTGCCTCCCCTGCAGTGCACATAGTTTTGCCCAACTGCTAACAAAGTTCCTGCTGCGATCAACTCAGAATGACCCCCATAGATCTGATTGCAGCAGCAAATTTGTTAGTAAATGGGCAAAACCATGTGCAGCGCAGGGGGGGGGGGGGGGGGGCAGATATAACATGTGCAGAGAGAGTTTGATTTGGGTGGGGTGTGTTCAAACTGAAATCTAAATTGCAGTGTAAGAATAAAGCTGCCAGTATTTACCCTGCACAGAAACAATATAACCCACCCACATCTAACTCTCTCTGCACATGTTATATCTGCCCCCCCTTCAGTGCAACATGGTGTTGCCCATTTGCTAACAAATTTGCTGCTGCGATCAGATCTGAATTAGGCCCTAAATTTCATTATAAATACAATGGAGAATGGCACCTGCAGAATAGGGAAACAGGACCGGATTTTGATATAAGCAAAATAACCCGCTCTGCCACAAAATTTTATTCACAAGAAATGTGACAGCAATTCTGCTTATCTATACTAACACAAATATTAAATCAGATCAGCTATTATAAATAAAAATCCTTTAGTTGACAATCACATATTATATGATATTATAAATCAGTTTAGTAGGTAACCAAAAAACATCTGAGAAAACTCTCATATCTGTGTATGAGAAATATATTAATGGTATGAAGAAAATATAATGTACAGATGTGTTCTCATATATCGTTGCTGCAGTTGTGGCAAACGCAGAGCATGCCACGTCCCGTGAGACTCTACTTGAGCTGGGCATCTTTTTATTTTTTTTGTGCAGGGTAAATCATGGCTGCTTTTGCATATAGCCCACAAATGTTAGCTTTATTTTTACACTGCAATTAAGATTTCACTTTGGACACACCTCATCCAAATCTACTGTAAATCTCTCTGCACATTTTACATCTGCCCCACCTACAGTGCAACATGATTTTGCCTAAGTGCAGAGTTTCTTGCTTTTTTGCTTTACTTTCATATCATAAACAGGCCCTTAGTATATGAGTATTGCCCTGTAACATCTTGCTATATAGCTTAAACCCTAATCTCCATTAACAACTGAACTTATTTATGTCCATAGATCTCAATATTAGACCTTTACCAGAAGCAATATGGAAAGGTGTTCATATTGATAAGTTGACAGTCTTAGGGGTCTATTTACCAAGCCTTAGAGTGAGATAAAGTGGACGGACATAAAATCACAACCAACCAGCTCCTAACTGTCATTTTTCAAACAGCCTGTAACATGACAGTTAGGAGCTGATTGGCTGGTGCGTTATCTCCATGCACTTTATCTCCTAACAAGGATTAGTAAATAGACCCCTTAGTATTATACAGAAAACTAAAAAGTTGTGCACACAGGTAGAAGTGCTGCAATCAATAGTAACAAATCATATTCATTGTCGAAACTGCATGAGTATAATGACCGCTATAATCTGATTGTCTCCATAAATGTCCTTCACAGTGTCTTTAACTATTTCCCAGGTGTAATATATCTAAAGTTCCAGCGCCCATCTGAATTTGACTACAAGTCTGGCCAGTGGGTTAGGATTGCCTCCTTATCTCTTGGTACAGATGAATACCATCCTTTCACACTGACCTCTGCACCTCATGAGGACACATTAAGTTTACATATAAGAGCCGTGGGGCCATGGACAACACGACTAAGAGAGCTTTACTCTCCTCATAACGTTGAGATGAAATACCCCAAGGTACTGCATACCTAGCAATTTCATATAGTTTATTTTTTTTAATAGTGTTGGGCATAGATGTGCATTCATATACTGAAATATACTATGTTATTTTAGATTTTATATATATATATATATATATATATATTTATATATGGAAAATAATTACTTAAGCACAGAGAGATAAAAAGTAAACCTCCATCTCCCTAAAACCCCATTATTCTGTTGTTCTACGGTAAGTTTGTGTTAAAATTGCTGCATATGGAACAATGGGGCAGATGTATTAACCTGGAGAAGGCATAAGGAAGTGATAAACCAGTGATAAGTGCATGGTGATAAACGCACCAGCTAATCAGCTCCAATATGTAAATTAACAGGAGCTGATTGGCTGGTGCGTTTATCACCTTGCACTTATCACTGGTTTATCACTTCCTTATGCCATCTCCAGGCTTAATACATCTGCCCCCATCTTCCCTATTTTAGATGATAGATTAAACAGCACCGAGGTGTGCCATGAGCATTTAATAATAATAATAATAATAATAATAATAATAAATGTATTTATATAGCGCTCTTTTTTCCAAACAGGACTCAATGCACTTATAATTATTATTGATTAATGGTTTAATACAGGTCACGAATCTCCAATATCTATAATAATGTACAATAATGGGTATGTTACTCATGATTTCCTGTCTTCTAAAATTATTCTACAGCTTTTTCTGGATGGACCATTTGGAGAAGGGCATCAGGAATGGAATAAGTTTGAAGTGTCCGTCTTAGTTGGTGGTGGAATTGGTGTTACACCTTTTGCGTCAATCCTCAAGGATTTGGTGTTCAAATCATCAGTCAATGCAAGGATCCACTGCAAGAAAGTATGAGCAGACCACTGTTCTTAGTTAGATGTTTAAAACTACACCTTAACATAAAATATAACAGAATACATTTCTACTGTGAAGACAGTGAATATAAGCTCCTGATGAGGTAGTAAGACATTCTGAAGTTTGTAAACATTACAAAGTAAACATTAGTTGGTAAATGCACATAGTGGGAAATGCAATGGGTTCCAATTTTAAAAAAATGCTAATTTTCAGTAATTTTGCCAGCTTTATAAAAATGGCAACACCCAGGCTAGTTCTACTTTTATAGCACTGACATTTAAAAAAAAAATAAAAGTTGCCAAAATTGCTGTGCATGTGATTGTGATTTTGTAAAACAAAAAACATTTCCTCTCATGTCTCTTATCAATAAAAATGACAGTCTTTTTCCAAAGCAATTTATAACTCTAACACAGTAATACTAGTGCAATGTGTTGTATGTTGTCTATGGATGAAACGACAAAAAAAAAAATACATGGCCAAAAATGTCCTCTTCTCATTCAGGTTTATTTCATATGGGTGACACGTACTCAGAGACAGTTTGAATGGTTGACAGATATCATTCGAGAAGTAGAGGAAAATGATAAGCATGAGCTCCTGTCAGTCCATATATACATCACGCAACTGACTGAAAAGTTTGACTTCCGCACAGCCATGCTGGTAAACAGACAACTCCCTATCTCTTTTCTCTTCCTCACTAGCTAATAAAATCTATGACATAATGTTGCTAGATCTTTTAAAATGAGATAACAGAATACCAGTTACTCTAATTATATATTTTACATAACTATTTAGTTTATTAAAATGGGAAATGCCCTAATTTCTTCATTTATCTGCACCCCCCCCACCTTGCTGTTAATAGTGATACATTCATTTGATTGCAAAAAAAAATCTCAGCATATCATTATCAAAACATATCCTTACAATATTAATCCAAATGATAAAGCTTCATCGTGGGCTGGTATACTTTCTCAAGGGTTATTATGCTGCTTTATTGGAAACCGCCATATGTAAATATTTATATTGACCTCATAATCATGCTCCAGCTCAAAATGTCAAATATATTATTTTTTAGTGATTTCACCATCTGATTTCTAATATTGTTGGCAAAGTTTATTATTTCATTTTCACCCCTATCTTATTTCCTGAGAGGTGCTGTCTAGCTGACTTACAGTAGGTCCTAATTCAAGGTTGATTGCAAAAGCAAAATCTTCCTCTAATGGGAAAAACAATGTGCAGTGCAGGTGGGGCAGATATAACGTGTGCAGAGAGAGTTATATTTGGGTGTGGTGTGTTCAAACTGAAATCTAAATTGCAGTGTAAAAATAAAGCAGCCAGTATATACACTGCACAGAAACAAAATAACCCACCCACATCTAACTCCATCTCTCTATGCACATGTTATATCTGCCCCTCCCCCCTGCAGTGCACATGGTTTTGCCCATTAGAGGAAAATTTTGCTTGTGCAAATAAACCTTGAATTAGGCCCTTAATGTTCAGAAATGTGCACAAAAGAGAAGATGTCATCTTCTATAACAAACTGGTGGGAAAAATCCAAGTGTAAAACAAAACTTTTAAATTCACGAGTTCAGTTACTGAGTTTAAATGCAGCAAAACTAAATGGTAACGAAGAAACGAATGCTAGAAAGTAAAGAAGGTGTATTCAAAGGATGTTTTTTTTTAATCTTCCTGCCTTCTTTTCTTTCTAAAAAATTACAGATATTACTGCCTTTAATTGATTCCACTTTGCATGGTTTGTCTGCATTTATGACACCACCTATAACCATTTTATGTTGCTGTTTCAAACTTAGTAAGAGAAATCATAAATTTTAAAAGAGCAATAAAACTTACATTTTACTCATATTTTTCCAACCAGTGCGTCATAGAAGTTAGATTCATTTTTTTTGCACACAGGCCTCATAAACATAACAGATCTAACCTTGGTTGTTTTAGTATATTTGTGAACGACACTTCCAGAAAGTCCAGAACCAAAGTATATTGACTGGCCTGAGATCCACCACACATTTTGGGAGACCACCATTTCTGGCATTTTTTAATTCCTTACAAGAAGTTCATCCTAAGGTATGCATAGAAGATTGTGAATACATTAATATAACAAATTTAGAAGGAGCCAATAAATGTCATATGTTTTATAATACGTTATCAATGAAATATTAAAGTATTAACATTTTATTCAAAACAAACTCGTGCAATGCACTAATATTTCAAATGTTAATTCATGTTTCATTTTAGGAGAGACGTACTAAGCAGTATAATGTCTTTGATACAGCCTATAGAAGCCAGCTAGGGCTGACGAGGCAGGGAGTTGGCTTCCTACAGGAAGCTAGCTTTCTGCCTATTGCAGCCCGATCTGGCAGTCCCAGATGGAGAAAACACCTCCCAATGGCACTGCCTGTAGTGTCTGTGACCGCCAGGTAGGACTTCCAATAGGAAGCAACCAATTTATTACAATCTGGCTTCACGGACAGTGAGCAGAGTGGCAGGTATGACCTGGGGAGCTGCAGTCTTGCAGCCCATAAGTAAAAATTGCCACTGGTTCCTTCAATGCTGATTGGTTGCCATGGGAAATTTCTCCACTGGCTCACTTCTTCACTCTTTGTATTGCAAAGTACATCTCCCCCTTAGTCCTTAGTTTGACCTATGCATCACTACTAAAAATGAGTCTAAACTTGCAGAATTTGTAATTGCATGAAATTAGCAAACACCACATTCAGGTAAACTAATTTGAGTCATTTAACTGAAATAAATATCTCTCAATAGATGCTCATCTCTTCATTTTGCAGTGTTTTCCAAATCTCCTCACGCTCCCCTAACAACTCATAAATTGAGACTTTGAGTTAAATGTCATAGGGTGCGAGAAGCCGGAGGTCCGGGAATTTGTGCGAGAATGGCCATATTTTTAAAGGGTTAATTATGCACAAGGTAAAACCAACCAGGTTTTGCCTTGTAAATGATTGCCACTTTAAAAATACATTAATTCTCACACAAACTACCGCACCTCCAGCTTCTTGCGTTATATTAGACTTATGGCACAAGAAGCTGGAGGTGCGGAAGTTTGTGTGAGAATTAATGTATTTTTATTCCCTTATGTCTGTATTACTGACACTGGGCCTAATTCAGCATGGAACGCTGCTGCGGCATCGTTCACATGCTGGAGCCCTGTGAGTATGCGCACGTTCAGCAGCCACCCTGCGCATGAGCACACTGTGAGATGCGACGGCATCTCACATCTGCGAACGCCTCTGCCTGATTGACAGGCAGAGGCATTCACGGGGCGGGAGGGGGCATCGACTCAGATTTTAGGGGCGTAGGCTTTGGGGGGCATCGCGGTGGCTTTAAGGGCGCAGTCTGAACAACACAGGCATGTCCAGATTGCGGGGTGGGCCACAATGGCTGTGTGAAATCACACGCAGCCGCTGCAACCCAAAACATGGCAGGTAGCCGCCTGCCTTCGCAGCTAGGCTGCGCAGGCAAAGGGCTACCCTAAACATGCAAAAGCATTGCCGCCGTAAGATGCTTTCACATGTTGGGGGGGGGGGGGCTGGATCCGGCATTCGTGGTGGACTTGCCCTGTGCTGGGATTTCCCCCTACATATCATAGTAATGGACCATAGATGTGCGATTGTTCGCACATATATGACCCATGCTGAATTAAAGACCCAAGTCAGTTGCCTGTGCATAATTAATGTAATCCAGAAAACATGAGTTATTAGGGGTGCATGATTACTGTGTTTGGGAAATACTGATCTGGAAGAATCACAGAGTTCCTAGTAGATCCACATGCTGCAATTTGTACTTCTTGTTTAGAGGTAATCTGCAAGCATTGCAATAAATTGGTTGCTGTGGCCAATATATTCCATAGACACATAAATGGTTGCTTTCATACTTCTCTCAGATATTAGCCAGGGAGAAGTGTCAGTTGCCCTAAAGATAATATCTCCTGAATTGTGGGATCTTAGTAACGGAAAACTTGTGGGTCTATTAGTTAGGGGAGGGCTGTTATTTTATTCTACTTACAGTATATTACAAAGACCTCTGAAGCTTATGATTGTAACTCATTTTTGTTCTATATATTTAAAAAGGTAAAGAAAATTGGCGTATTTAGCTGTGGCCCACCTGGAATGACTAAAAATGTGGAGCATGCTTGCAGGAAGCTTAACAAACGAGATGAGTCATATTTTGTGCACCACTACGAGAATTTTTAGTGTACCATTTCCTGAAAAGCTAAATTATCCATTACCAGAAAACAAAACACACAGAAAAAAATATACAGTATATATACAGTACCAACAGTATGGATGAAATCACTGGACAGTGTGACTGATTTCTTGCTGACAAATTTTAATTGAATCCACTTCAGCTTCAACTGAATTCTAAGTACTTGGCAATATAAGCATTATCGATTTATATTTATATATTATGTTTATATAATATATTCTATATTCTTCTAGATCTGTATTTATATATATATATATATATATATATATATATATATACAGTGCAGAAATGCCCGGCACTCCCACTGAAACGTTGCAAATCCGGGTGCCCTCCGCAACAGATGATGCAGTAAATAGTAGAAAAAAGGCAGCGGCACTCCGTCAGGATGAATGGTCAAACGTGTATTAAATCAAAAAGTAACAGTGGTCACATAACAACCAACGTTTCGGGGTCCTAAGATCCCTTTGTCAAGGCGTTCACGCCTTGACAAAGGGATCTTAGGACCCCGAAATGTTGGTTGTTATGTGACCACTGTTACTTTTTTATTTAATACACGTTTGACCATTCATCCTGACGGAGTGCCGCTGCCTTTTTTCTACTATATATATATATATATATATATATATATATATATATATTCTATATATGTATTCTACCATGTTAAATATAAAATACTTTTACTTACATACAAGGCTATTAACCAAACTGCACCATCATACATCTCCTCATTCATCTCAAAATATCTGCCTACCAGACCTCTCCGCTCTGCACAAGATCTGCGTCTTATATCCACATGTATTACTTATTCCTACTCAAAATTACAGGACTTTATCCAGGCTTCACCCACTCTGTGGAATGCCCTACCACGCACAAAATATATATTATAAAATATATATATTTATAGATAATATATATAATACATATGTCATTATCTCAGTATGGGACCCAAAAATGTGGGCTTTTGAATTTTGGATAAAGGATACTGAACCTGTGTGTATGTATGTGTATATATATATATATATATATATATATGAGAGAGAGAGAGATAATGACAGACTTCTATAGAACATAATAGTAATCTATAAAGAACATCATTAGGTGTATATAATTTTATGATATTGCCTGTCAGACAACTATTTTGAACCAAGAAATCATGTCTGGAACTTAAATGTATGCCTATATTATGTGATAATTAAATACTGTATGTACTATATCCACAATATCAGATTGTTTGCATCCACAAAAAAACTATAATTAGTATGTCATTTTTACCCAACATGTTTATGTTTATAGTAAAATATACAAATAAAGATATCACTTTTAAATACACATATCATTCATTTCCTGTCATTCTTTTCATATGAAAATTGTATACTAGCCAGTGGTGCAAGTAGAATTTTTTTTATTAATGGTACTGATAGTAAAAATAGGCATGGCCATGAGGGGGCATGGTCACACGAAACTAGGGGAGTGGCTACCTGGCAATAGGGACATGGCCACATTATGCCACACACCATAATGCTTATTACACATTATGCCAAACACTGTAATGCCCATTACACATTATGCCACACAGTGTAATGCTTATTACACATTATGCCACACACCATAATGCTTATTACACATTATGACACACAACGTAATGCCCATTACACATTATGCCACACACTGTAATGCCTTACATATTATACCACACACCGTAATGCCTATTACATATTATGCCACACACAGTTATGCCACTGACATCATTTCATGTCCCACACACAAAAATGCCCCTTATAAATTATGCCCCAGTGGTGGGCTGGTGGTACTGAGTACCACCACCATATTTGTTAATAGTACTCCATACCACCCCATACCACCCTACTTTCAGCACTGATACTAGCTATGCTTGACTGGAACATGATGAGTTGGGAAACCTATTTATTGGGATATACTTCTGGGGTATAATGAAAATGTTCATTTGGAAAATGTCACGTCTGCTATATTTATTTTATTATTAAAGTAACTGCTTTTCATTTTGTTTCTACTGTTAAGCACAAGATGACTTTGAAAAGCTTTAATGATAGTGTTCAATTCATTCTGCAGTGGTAAATTGCTCATACAAATGAGATATGCACAATTCACTGTAAAAGTCATGCAGAAAGATTTTGCAGACACAAGAGTAACAGAAACGACTTATGCATATCATATGCATCTAGTAACATGGATGTTTAAATAATATTTATACACTCAGGAAAATATTTGAATATAGAATGCTAAGTTTGTTTAACAAAAACATTCACCAATAGCGCTATGAAACATTCTAAATTGTATTAACAAATACACTGTAACATTTGTTAAAAATAACACACACAAGAGAACAATACAATAAAAATACCAGACTCTATGGACAATTCTTGAGATACCCACATCAGACGCAGTCCAGTAGTAGTAAGGATTTTTCACTATGACTGCTTTCTGAGTGCATATGCTTCTCCTGGACTTCCTGCCAGTGGTGTTTCTACAATGGATAAAAATACATTAGAGGCTGTACAAAGAAGGGCAACTAAAATGTTGTGTTTCCCAAACTATGTGCCTAAGCACCCTGGGGTGCTGCAAGAGTCTTGCAGGGGTGCCGTGGGTTAGTGACCCAGGAACAAATCAAAGTATTTTTGGCCAAAGTGATAGGCAAAAACAGTGCTAGTGGCTGCCAATCATAAAACATGGGGACTATCAGAAGCAAAGTACACCACCACATACCTTAACGTAAGGATAGTGGCTGCCAATCATAAAACATGGGGACTATCAGAAGCAAAGTACACCACCACATACCTTAACGTAAGGATAGTGGCTGCCAATCATAAAACATGGGGACTATCAGAAGCAAAGTACACCACCACATACCTTAACGTAAGGATAGTGGCTGCCAATCATAAAACATGGGGACTATCAGAAGCAAAGTACACCACCACATACCTTAACGTAAGGATAGTGGCTGCCAATCATAAAACATGGGGACTATCAGAAGCAAAGTACACCACCACATACTTTAACGTAAGGATGACAAATAGGCACAATTTACTTAATTTTATATTTTTTGTCTCCAAATGTATCAATAATAAACTTGTATCCTAGGAGTGCCATGAAAAAAATGGTGATACTCTAGGGGGCCACAATTCAAGAAAGTGTAGGAAATAATGGCCTACACCACAAAAGGTAACAGAAAAGCCTAAAAGATCTTAACATGTATAGTTTGGAGCAGAGAAAAGAAAGTGGGGACATGATAGAAACTTTTAAATATACCAAGGGTTTTAGCAAGGTATAGGAAGGAGACATTCTTCAAAGGAAGAGAAGCACAAGAACACAATGATACATGCTGAAACTGGAAGGATACAGGTTCAAAGGAAATTAGGAAAAATTACTTTACAGAAAGGGTAGTGGATAGGTGGAATAGCCTCCCATCAGAGGTGGTAGAGGCTAAGACAGTAGATCAATTTAACCATATTTGGGATAGACAGAAGAATAGTTATACATAGAACATAGGGAGCAGATGTACTAAGCCTTGAAAAGTGATAAACAAACCAGCTCCTGTCACTTTTCAAACACAGCCTGTAACATGGCAGTGAGAAGTCGATTGGCTGGTACTTTAGTACTCTCCACTTTATCACTCTTCAATGCTTAGTCCCCAAGTATCAAACAGGATTGACGTTGCCAAAAAGTAAAAAAGGGTCAGACTAGATGGTCAAAGTGGCTTTTAGCTGCCATCAAATTCTCTGTTTCTATGTTTCTATATGTCTCTGTGATAATGGTTTCCACAATGGATCTTGACAAAGGAGCCTAATCACTAGAGATTTAATTAACAGTGTCATCCTTTATGGATTAACCAACTGCTTATTTTACCCCTGGAGCAGGTTACACTCTAAAAATTGTGAGGTCTGACACTCCTAGGTTGACTACAACTGTTTAAGTGACAGTATTATATGGTACCTATAAAAAAAAAATCATAGTTTACATGATAAGTTATACACATACAAAGGGAGAAATCATAAGGTTGCTAACTGACGGGGACATTTACTAAGCAATGATAAGAGCGGAGAAGTGAGCCAGTGGAGAAGTGCCCATGGCAACCAATCAGCACTGAAGTAACATCTATAATTTGCATACTATACAATTATACAGAGCTGCTGATTGGTTGATGGGGCAATTTCTCCACTGGCTCACTTCTCCGCTCTTATCACTGCTTAGTAAATGTCCCCCTGAATGAGAGACTTTGGTCAGGGACATCCTAACAGCAGTGTAGGCCCCTGGGCAAAGCAATGCACATGGGGACTAATTCAGAGTTGATCGCAGCAGCAATTTTGTTAGCAGTTGGGCAAAACCATGTGCACTGCAGGGGGGGCAGATATAACTTGTGCAGAGAGAGTTAGATTTGGGTGGGGTGTGTTCAAACTGAAATCTAAATTGCAGTGTAAAAATAAAGCAGCCAGTATTTACCCTGCACAGAAACAAAATAACCCACTCAAATCTAACTCTCTCTACAAATGTTATATCTGCCACACCTGCAGTGCACATGGTTTTGCCCAACTGCTAACAAATTTGCTGCTGCGATCAACTCTGAATTACCCCCCATAGGCCCTTACCCACACACCAGAGGTAAGCCTCAGGGGTGCTATCAGTGGCAGCTTTGATGACCCGCAGGCAGAAGGGTGTGTTCTATATCCCGTTCAGCATGTAGGAGCTGGAGCAGTAATTTCTGCTAACTACTCCTTTACTGCACAGATGGTGGGAGATGGGGTGGCAGGGAGAACACTAAACTTTAGAAAGGGGTATTGGACTGAATGGAGGGGCACCAGTATATGACTTCCAGGGTGGTAGGGGGTGTTTAATATGCAGGAGTGGGATGGATAGTGGAGAGGGCTTAATATTCATAATGTTCTGGTAGGAGGGCAGCTTGCTTGACTGCAGATATCTCCAGCTCTTGGAAATAGATTTATTAGCTTTCAAAGGGATAAAACTAGAGAGTCCCACCTTTCAGAAGGTATTGGGGGCTTGGGGATAAGAATTTAGGAGACAGAGCAATCCACCGATGAAAATATAAAACTGCATACCAGGCATGTGGAGCTGGTGCAGGGACTAGCTGCTAGAAGCTGGTCTTACTCCCGCTGCCTGCCTCCAAAGATGTATAAAGATGCCTGCGTCCAAAGATGTATAAAGATACATCTGTAGGAGCACATTGGCTAGTACTTTATCTCCATCCACTTTATCTCTCTCCAAGATGTGGAAGCATGTTCATCTCCCTGTCATTAATTTCCATAGGCCATCTCTTTACTATATTCCCATGTCTGTTTATTGTGTTCCCTCTTTTTCTGACATATCACTGATATTTCAGCATACACAAAAATGAATCCGTAACATATTAAATGCAACAAAATGTTGGAAAAACTTTAATCATCCCCAGTTTCTTTAATCATTAAGAGACTTTGGTGTGTTCATGGCATGGGTTCTCATTGTTCAGCCATTATAGCCTTGCCACCTTCATTTAGCATGAGCTTGTAGTTGATTCTGGTGCTGACCCCTGTATGAAGGTGGGGGGGCTTTATCTCTTGCTCCACCCATCTGAACCCATTTGGTCACTGGACAGAAAGAAAAAGGAATGACTAGGCGCCAGGAAAACAGTAGTAATGATATGTAGTTAACCAATATGGGACAGTTTACGTACGGTTAATGTCCATTTGGGGGTGCGCCCGAGTCAGAAAGGGGTATACACACAATGTACAGAGAAAAAGAAGACTCTTTGTGTGGGCGCACTCTTAACGGTTGGTAAATACCGTGTGTTATATACCAAAAATAAAACGTAACTTTTAATCAATTATCAAAAAAATTATTTGTTAGGATATCTCACAGTAACCAGTTAGAGATATTATCTGAGGTATCGTAATATACAAGGTGAGTGAATAAACCAAAATTAAATAAAGATACAATACAGTTTCACACCATTGGATTCCTAATTGATATTCAGATGTACATATGCTTATATCAAATTCAAAGTGCTAAGAAAATGTGTTAAGAAAATTTGGTGTGTGTTCTGGTCGCTCTCAATATCATATGCGTTGCAGGTTTGCAGTCATATATTGGGCTGCAACCTTCCGCCCTGACCAGTACAGGTAAACTGTATTAGTGAGGCCAAAATGGGCCAGGCATACCAGGGAGCCCCACCTGGGTATATGTGGTACCTTTTGTTTACACAAAAAAGAGGTTATAATAACAAGAGTTTATAATAACAAGGAGAAGGGTTTGATGCCTGTCCCCCTGAAAGTTATGTTGTAAACTAATGGAAGGAAGATAGAGGTGCTTCTGGTGTTAGTGTTGGATAAGCATGGCGTCCCAGAGGTTCTATGTACCCCTACAACACTTTGTATTCCCTGGAGGTCACCCTTACAGGTACTGACAGAGCCCAAACCGCTTGGCTTCCAAGATCAGGCTAGATCGGGCATACTGGGTATAGTATGATAGTAGGGTCTCTGAACCGATCCTTATCCACTAATGAGAGAGCACCGGAAAGAAGAATTCAGAAAAAAACTGGGTATGCAATCTATGTGTACTGGATGAGAAGGGAAGAAAATTAGAGTGTGGTGAATCTGCTATCTGTGTTAGGCAGGGAGGAAGGACCTGGATCACAGATGAGAGTTCACCGAATAAGTGTAGTAAAAAGTGGGTTTACTGATAGCAGAATCAGAATCATAAAATCCAATACTTAATTGCATTCAATTCAATATCACAGGATTGGTGGCTATCAGTTGGATGATTGTCACTGCTTTGTGACTATACATATACAGGGATGAAGCCACCTGCTGATCAGGTGACCCGATCGCTGGCTGTTACCAAATGATAGTTTAAGATATATATAAGTCATATGCTGAGCACCTGCGGCTAAATAATATCACCTGGTACAAATGTACAAGGAGACTGATGCACATGAATTCATGAAGCCCAAATACTTAGAATGATGCAGTATTGTCATCTGAGAAATACATTGAAATAGTATTTAACCATGCACCTTATTGCTCCAAACAATATGAGACATTTACAGTAACCAATGGCCTGTTAGCTGGACTGGCTTGTTTATAATTTCAATAATCTCACCAATGTTGGAAAGAGGAAAAAGAAAAATATGCTGTGTCCTGTAGTAGGAAGATAGTTGGGCCATGGAGATTGGGCAGCACCGAAAATGCCACCTATCTCCATGGTTACCTGTGGTACCAAGTAGAGAATGGGGTCCGAATCCAGCGGTAGTGTGGTCCCAGGTGGGGTCCAAGGGGAAAACGTGTTTCACCCGGTGAACAGGCTTGTTCACTTCCGGGTAATGCCGTGGTCACTACAAGAAAAGGTGTTACTCACATGCTTTCAACCTAGTCTCCTGCTGCTCAAGATTGCCTAAATAGTCTGTTGCTGTGAGGTGGTAGAAAGTGGAGCACAGAGTATTGTATTTATGTTAGACACTTTCAAATATACAGTATCAAGGGTTTTATCAAAGTCCAAGAACACGGCGACATACACTGAAACTGGAGGGAGGTAGAATCAGGGGAAACTTGAGGAAAAATTACTTCACAGAAAGGGTAGTGGACAAGTGGAATAGCCTCCCGTCAGAGGTAGTAGGGGCAAAGACAGTAGAGCAATTTAAACATGCATGAGATAGACATAAGGATATCCTTTCAAAGAAATAAGGATCAAATAAGGTTTCAGGTAAAAATATGGTAAAAAGGGGCAGACTAGATGGGCCAAGTGGTTCTTATCTTCCGTCAAATTCTATGTTTCTGTATTTACCTTGTAAACCCTTCAATAATTCCTACCTTCTTTTTCCCTCCTTTCCATGCACCATTCTTTAAATTTTTCAAGAAAACCAATTTGAAAGAGAATTTGCAAGAACTGAATAAATGCATTCATTTTGTGAACCTATAATTATAACTACAGTATAAGGTTCTACCAGGTAAATCAGACAGTTTTCAAAATGCAAGAAATACTTTTATGAAATATAGAAGCAGGTGTTACTAAATACTGACTGACAGGGTTTTTAAACATTTTCACAAGCGACATTAACTGTCAAATGCATCAATTAGATCAGGGGGGGGCAATTATTTCAGCTGGGGGGCCGCTTAACACTTCCAGTGAATATTCGAGGGCCACACACAAAGTATCTTGTATATACAATACAAGACAATTTTACACATTACAGTAGCAGAGTCCCCTTTTTACACATTACAGTAGCAGAATCCCCTTTTTACACATTACAGTAGCAGAGTCCACCTTTTTACACATTACGGCAGCAAAGTCCCCCTTTTTTACACATTACGGCAGCAGAGTCCCCCTTTTTTACACATTATGGCAACAGAGCTCCCCATTTTTACACATTACGGCAGCAAAGTCCCCCTTTTTTACACATTACGGCAGCAAAGTCCCCCTTTTTTACACATTACGGCAGCAGAGTCCCCCTTTTTTACACATTACGGCAGCAGAGCCCCCCTTTTTACACATTAGGCAAGCAGAGTCCGAGAGAGCGAGCAAGCAGTTCAAGGCTGGTGACATCCACGGCCACACTAATATAATGTACAAAATACCAATAATTTTTAACCAAAGCAACAATACATCACTTGTCCCCCACACACTCATGCCCATGACATGAGTGTGTGATTTTTCACCTTGCAGGATCCTGTTTCCCCGTAGTAGGAGGAGGTGGTGGCGCCAAGCTGCCTGAGGAGGAGGCAGCACTGATCAGTGAGCCGGGAAAGGGAGGCGGAGCATGTGCCCATGCAGCTGCATCGCCTCCCCGCTAATGTCACCTGTGGAGTGCGGACATCTGATGACCCAGCGAAGAGGGGGCAGACAATGAGTGCTGGCCACACCGATGTAATGCGGGGTAATGTATGTAGAGGTGTGCTCAGCAGACACAGAGCTGAGCGCACAGCTACATACACTACCAGCGCATTCAAACAAAGACAAGACAGTGCGGCCCCGCTGCTGCTGCCGCTGATGCAGAGGGCACATATCCACAATCCTGCCATGGCTCCACCCCCAGCGCCGCCCAGCGCCTGACGTCACAGAGGAAATACCGGTCAGCAGTCCCTGTGACGTGACCGGGTCTTTCCTCAGCGGCGCCGCGTCTCAGAGCTCTGTAGCGCAATGACAAGCGGCTCAGCCAGTCGAACCGCTTGTCATTGCACACTGGTGGGGGACAGCGGGCCAGGCAGCATCGGTTCGCGGGCCGCATGTTGCCCACCCCTGAATTAGATAGTAATTGTGCATTAAAATGTGCAAACACTTTTTAATGTTTTAATTTTGAAGTTGCATTTCCCAGTGAAACACTTTGATCAGGACATTTGATGATTATTGTAATATTAACCCGTATGTGGATGATAGGTCGATCTTAATTAGGTCGACAGTCAATAGATTGACCACTAATGGTCAACATGCATTAGGTCAACACGGACAAAAGGTCAATATGGAAAAAAGGCCGATATGGTCATTAGGTCAACATGCAAAAGGTTGACAGTGCCTACGGTTGACAGGTATAAAAGGTTGACATATGCAAATGGTCAACACATATATGGTTAACACAGTTCTTTTTGGGGGTTTTGTTGGTTTTTTTTTTTGTTTTTTTCAACTTTTTCATACTTTACCATCCATGTGGATGGGAATAGTAACCTTGCCCAATGCATGGTGAGCGAAGGCGGTACACTAATTGGGGTTCCATGAACTGTGACGGTGAAAACAACATCACATTTTATTTTAAATGTTGGGTCGACCATTTTTCATGTCAACATTTTTCATTGTTGACCTTTTGTCCCTGTTGACCTTTTCCATTATCGACCTTTTGACCATGTTGACCTTTGCAATGTCAACCAACAGTGGTCGACCTAATGGGGGTCATTCCGAGTTGATCGTAGCTGTGCTAAATTTAGCACAGCTACGATCAGGCACTCATACATGCACAGGGCTAGTTCACCACGCATGTCAGTGCCGACCCCCCCCCCCCCCCACAGAAGTGCAAAAGCATCAGCTGCGATGCATTTGCATTTGAGGAGTAACTCCCGGCCAGCGCAGCTCCTGCGGATGGCCGGGAGAACCTCTTTGCTGCCCGGGTTGCAGCGGCTGTGTGTGACGTCACGCAGCCACTGCAGGCCGCCCCCCACGCCTGCATTGACCGTACCGCGCCCCCTAAACGGCGGCTTAACGCCACCGTCAAGCCCCCTCCCACCCAGCGACCGCCTCTGCCTGTCAAGCAGGCAGAGGCAATCGCTAGGCAATGACGGCCTTTGGCCGTCTGGCATGCTCCTGCGCACTGCGGTGCCGGTGCATGCACAGTACTGATCCGATCGCACTGCTGCGATAAACTGCAGCTTGCGATCGGGTCAGAATGACCCCAATGACTGCTGGCCTAATTAGGGTTGACCCAGTTATCCATATCCATATTAACCAACCTATATTTTTAAATTTAGTTGCAAAAACATGCATCACACCAGAGGCAGAACTCTGGGAGGCAACGGAGTCATCTGCCGCCGGGCTCCTGCTCTGAAGGGGGGCACCTCTCCTCTCATTCTGTGACACCACTGAATTAAGTTAATTGATAGCTGTCGCTGTCTTTTCAGTGGCTGACTTCCTCACTGGTCCCTGCACCTTACAAATCACACCCTCTTTATTATACTGAATATACACATTTTACAAGTATCACACCCAGGATTAGAAACCACAGCCTATTACACTGGAAGCAGACACCTTACTGATGAAGCTATTTGCTCCTGTATAGCAAATATGAGAATTTTAACTATATGAAGATACTTCTCTGACAATTACACGTAACTTCATATAGTAAGAATTCTCATGCTTCCTCTACAGGAGCAAATAGCTCCATCAGTAAAGTGTCTGCTGTTAGTGTAACAGGTCATGGGTTCTAATCCTGGGTATGACTGCTAAAAAATTTGTGATTTAAAATAAAAGACAATTCAATGTATAAATACAGTATATAATTTTTTTTCAGAACACTGCATATATGCACACACACACATACACACGCACACAAACATACATATATTTATCTTAATATAGGAAATATGGGGGTACCAATATTTATCTTGCCTCCGGGCGACTGTGACGAACTTACGCCACTGCATCACACAATTTCAGTGCAAATATTTTGATAAGAAAAATTGTCACTTGTTAAATTTCACTTGTATGGGGAATGCTAAAGGCTCCGCCTAACTTAGAGACCCATAATTTATCACCTGATAGATTCAATGAACAGACAGACCCAGTGTACCATACTGTATAATGGTGATTTATATAATTGTATGACAGATGCACGGTTATGGTGCTCATGCTGATTTGGACACAAAACTGCATGAAAAACAACGTACTCTATGGTGGTCATTCCGAGTTGTTCGCTCGCAAGCTGCTTTTAGCAGCTTTGCACACGCTAAGCCGCCGCCTACTGGGAGTGAATCTTAGCATAGTAAAATTGCGAACGAAAGATTTGCAATATTGCGAAAAGACTTCTCTGTGCAGTTTCTGAGTAGCTCGAGACTTACTCAGCCAGTGCGATCAGTTCAGTGCTTGTCGTTCCTGGTTTGACGTCACAAACACACCCAGCGTTCGCCCAGACACTCCTCCGTTTCTTCAGCCACTCCCGCGTTTTTCCCAGAAACGGTAGCGTTTTTTCGCACACACCCATAAAACGGCCAGTTTCCGCCCAGAAACACCCACTTCCTGTCAATCACATTACGATCACCAGAACGAAGAAAAAACCTCGTAATGCCGTGAGTAAAAAACCTAACTGCATAGCAAATTTACTTGGCGCAGTCGCACTGCGGACATTGCGCATGCGCATTAGCGACTAATCGCTCCGTTGCGAGAAAAAAATAACGAGCGAACAACTCGGAATGACCCCCTATGTCGGAAACATCTCAGGACAAAGTACTCTATGTCAGAAACATCTCACTCACATGCTTAAAACATTTTCTTCCTCTCATATCATTTATATGAACTAAAACTGAATATATGGGTGTGTGGCTGTCTGTGGATCTTAGAACACAATGCGAGTTAGTCCTACAAGGAATAGATACAGTATAAGTGAAATAAACAGTATATGATTACTTATTACTATGTGTTTAACTGGAATGCAATTAAGATGCCAGCTGTCGGGATCCCGTCAGTGGGCATTCCAACTCCGAAATCCCAACACCTGTAAAAATGGCGATAATGGAATCCTAACAGGGTCAGGAGACCAACACCAGAATCCCGACAGCCGACATCCCTACTGTAAGTATAGCGGGTGCGTTAGGTGTCGGTGGGGGGATAGGATTAGGCACCACCCAGGGGATTAGGTTTAGGCTGTGGTGGGGGGGGGGAATTAGGGTTAGGCTGCGGGGAGGGAAGTTAAGGTTAGGCACTACCAGGGGGAGGTTAGGTTTAGGCACTCAGGGTAAGGGTTAGGGTTAGGCTGCGGGTTAGGGGGGTTTAGGTTTAGGCACCACCGGGAGGAGGTTAGGGTTAGGCACTAAGGGGGGAGGTTAGGGTTAGGCTGCATGAAGGGATGGTTAAGGGTAGGGGAGATGGGTGGAACATACTCACCTCACCCCAGTTGGGATTTCACAGATCGGGATTCTGGCGTCGGTATCGTGACTGCCAGCATCCTGTCCCGTGGTCAGTCATACTGAACCTATTTAATTAGTACCTTTTACATCAGGATCTTTATTTAGATTCAACTGATACTGCGCTTGACAACCATGCATTAAGGTTAAAACAACATCTTGTTATATCTAACCTAGGATTTTCTATGTTGTGTTGTACTCATAAGTCATTGAATCAAAATCAAGTGCATCCCTATGAGAAACTAGGCAATTACTGTAGATCAATCTGTAATAGGACCCAATAACATTATCACACAGAGAAAACAACTTGCTACTTTTCCTGATTGACAGACCACTTTACTCGGTGCATATAGCCACATATTTGCCCAGTGTGAATAGCTGTATATTATGCACTATGAATAGCTGTATATTACCCAGTGTGAATAGATGCATATTACACAGTACTTATAGCCAGTGGTGGCATCGGGGTTGAGGACACCCGGTGTGGCCAATACCCCCCTTCCCAAAAAGGGGTTGTGGCTGCATGAAAAGGGGGCATGACCTTACCAGATCCCCCATTCTACATCACTTTAGGGGCGTGGACTTGTGGAAGCCCCTGTTCATCACTCTACGGTAGCGGTGGCCAACCCGCGGCTCTCAAGCCGCATGCAGCACTTTCATCCTCTGCATGCGGCTCGGTCCGCTCCTGGCCACCGCTGCCCGACACACAGCCCGGTGCACACAGACTTCTAAGGTCTCCGGCGTGTGAGGGGAGGAGAGTGCAGCGCGCGCCTCTCCTGCCCCTCTGACTGCAGCGGCGGTGGCTATCTTCAATTCGACGCCGCCCCATGAGCCAATCAGAGCTCGCGGTCCGGCAGCTAAGGCTCCTGATTGGCTGCCGGACCGCGAGCTCTGATTGATTCACGGCCCGGCGCCGAATTGAAGATAGACACTGCCGCCGGAGTCAGAGGAACAGGAGAGGTGTGCACTGCGCTCTCCTCCCTTTTCTTCACAGCAGCAGCATGGTGAGCAGCACTTTTTTTTGGGGGTGGGGTACTTTGGGGACATGTGTATCTGAGCAGCACTTTGGGGGGGAACCACTGTGCGGACATGTGTATCTGCACTGGGGGCATAGCTGGCACTGTGGGGTGCATATCTGGCACTGTAAGGACATGTATATCTGGCACTTGGGGCATATCTGGCACTGTAAGGACATGTGTATCTGGCACTGGGGGCATATCTGGCACTTTAAGGACGTGTATCTGGACTGGGGGCATAGCTGGCACTGTGGGGGCATGTGTATCTGCACTGGAGGCATAGCTGGCACTGTGGGGACTTGTGTATCTGGCACTGGGGGCACAGCTGGCACTGTGGGGACATGTGTATCTGGCACTGAGGGCATAGCTGGCACTGTAAGGACATGCATAGCTGGCACTGTGGAGACATGTGTATCTGCACTGGGGGCATATCTGGCACTGTGGGGGCATATATGGCACTGGGGGCATGTGTATCTGGCAGTGGGGGCATAGCTGACACTGTGGGGACATGTGTATCTGGCACTAGGGGCATAGATGGCACAGTGGGGACATGTGTATCTGGCACTGGAGGCATAGCTGGCACTGTGGGGACATGTGTATCTGGCACTGGGGGCATAGCTGGCACTGTGGGGACTTGTGTATATGGCACTGGGGGCATAGCGGGCACTGTGGGGACATGTGTATCTGGCACTGGGGGCATAGCTGGCACTATGGGGACATGTGTATCTGGCACTGGGGGCATAGCTGGCATTGTGGGGACATGTGTATCTGCACTGGGGGCATATCTGGCTCTGTAAGGACATGTGTATCTGGCACTGGGGGGCATAGCTGGCACTGTGGGGACATGTGTATCTGGCACTGGGGGCATAGCTGGCACTTTAAGGACATGCATAGCTGGCACTGTGGTGACATGTATATCTGCACTGGGGGCATATCTGGCACTGTGGGGGCATATCTGGCACTGTGGGGGCATGTGTATCTGGCACTGGGGGCATAGCTGGCATTGTGGGGACATGTGTATCTGGCACTGGGGGCATAGCTGGCACAGTGGGCATGTGTATCTGGCACTGGGGGCATATATTTATCTGGCACTGTGTGGACATATGTGTATCTGGCACTGTGTGGACATATGTGTATCTGGCACTGTGGGGGCGTATATGTATCTGGCACTGTGGAGGCACCCATTTTTTGGCATTTTTATATGTATGTGGCACTGTACTTGGGCATTATATGTATGTGGCACTGTACAACATGACTAAAAACGGGGTTATGACACAAGGTCATACTCCTACAAATGTCATACTGAAAGGTGTGCGCACAAAAATGGGGTGTGTCTTTGTGACAACTAGGCCACACCCCCATTTAGTGGCTCTTGACCTTTACTACGGATCTTTTCTGGCTCTTTGCCTCTGACTGGTTGGCCAGCCCTGCTCTAAGGCATGCTGGACTACCCCCAGATACTCCTACTGCCAGCTCCTTCTCAGAGGCACTAGCCAGGCGCTTGGCACTGCAGACTGTCCGACATTTTATAGCCCCTGAGGGTGACATTGGGTATGGCCCGCACCCCCCTTGTGCTTCACATTGCATATAGCAGCCTATTGACCAGTGTAAATAGCTACATATTATGCAGTCCGAATAGCCGCTTGCAAGAGTTGGGAACAGACCACAATTCTAGGGCCGAGTACACCCACACAGGGACCTGTATTACCATAGTACAGGCATTCCCAACCACGGTCCTCAAGGCACACCAGTGCAAGTTTTAGTGATATCCAGGCTGCAGCACAGATATTTAAATCAAAATATCTGAGCTACTAATTAAGTCACCTGTGCTGAAGCCTGGATATCACTAAAACCTGCACTGTTGGTGTGCTTTGAGGACCGTGGTTGGGAATGCCTGCCATAGTAGATGGCTTGATACCTACATGATTAGAATTAGGGTGTACTGCACTAAGTAATCCCAACTATCCCATTATTCTGTAATAAATATTGAGCCTAATGATTGATGAGCATCTTGAATATATTTCAAATCTAATCCCTGTATTATAGCATGATTACACAATCTGACTTGTGTTCCAGAATTAAATATATAACATTAGTAAGAAAAAATATCACCTGAAAATGTTACACTTGCAGAGTTGGCATTAGTGTTATCAGACAAACAGAGGAGTTTGCAACATAAGATAGATACTGTATGACAGCAAATTAACTATGCAACATGTCAGGTTCTAAGCCTTAGACATAACACACACATTATCAAAAAAAAAGAACCAAAGGACAAATGAGGACAATGTCCAGCAAATATAATCGCGTTTACATTTTTCTGCTGTGTCCTTTTTTAAATACTGTATTTCTATAACTTTAATTAAAAAAGACCCTATTATTGGTGTTATAAAGTAATGAAATACATGTGTGCCAAAATGAATTACTTCTAAGTAACAGGTTTTTTTATTAGGATGGTTGATCTTTTTAATGAATACCAACTAAAGAATTATTATAGCTATATAACTTATTTATTTTAAATTCAGGCAGTTTTAGGAAAGTTTACTTTTCTGAACAAAACTGTCTGATTATTTATGCAATGCACTACAGCGGGAACTGAAATCCCATTCACATTAATTATAGAAATGCTTAAATGCTGGCAGCTTCTATTAACTTAGCAGGTACTAACCTCTAGTCCTAACTTTATGGGCAATTTCATAAAATAAGAATTTACTTACCGATAATTCTATTTCTCATAGTCCGTAGTGGATGCTGGGAACTCCGAAAGGACCATGGGGAATAGCGGCTCCGCAGGAGACTGGGCACAAAAGTAAAAGCTTTAGGACTAGCTGGTGTGCACTGGCTCCTCCCCCTATGACCCTCCTCCAAGCCTCAGTTAGGATACTGTGCCCGGACGAGCGTACACAATAAGGAAGGATTTTGAATCCCGGGTAAGACTCATACCAGCCACACCAATCACACCGTACAACCTGTGATCTGAACCCAGTTAACAGCATGATAACAGAGGAGCCTCTGAAAAGATGGCTCACAACAATAATAACCCGATTTTTGTAACTATGTACAAGTATTGCAGACAATCCGCACTTGGGATGGGCGCCCAGCATCCACTACGGACTATGAGAAATAGAATTATCGGTAAGTAAATTCTTATTTTCTCTGACGTCCTAGTGGATGCTGGGAACTCCGAAAGGACCATGAGGATTATACCAAAGCTCCCAAATGGGCGGGAGAGTGCGGATGACTCTGCAGCACCAATTGAGAGAACTCCAGGTCCTCCTCAGCCAGGGTATCAATTTTGTAGAATTTTACAAACGTATTTGCTCTTGACCAAGTAGCTGCTCGGCAAAGTTGTAAAGCCGAGACCCCTCGGGCAGCCACCCAAGATGAGCCCATCTTCCTTGTGGAGTGGGCATTTACAGATTTTTGGCTGTGGCAGGCCTGCCACAGAATGTGCAAGCTGAATTGTACTACAAATCCAACGAGCAATAGTCTGCTTAGAAGCAGGAGCACCCAGCTTGTTGGGTGCATACAGGATAAACAGCGAGTCAGATTTTCTGACTCAAGCGTCCTGGAAACATATATTTTCAGGGCCCTGACAACGTCTAGCAACTTGGAGTCCTCCAAGTCCCTAGTAGCCGCAGGCACCACAATAGGTTGGTTCAGGTGAAACGCTGAAACCACCTTAGGGAGAAACTGAGGACGAGTCCTCAATTCCGCCCTGTCCGAATGGAAAATCAGATAAGGGCTTTTACAGGATAAAGCCGCCAATTCTGACACGCGCCTGGCCCAGGCCAGGGCCAACAGCATGACCACTTTCCATGTGAGATATTTTAACTCCACAGATTTAAGTGGTTCAAACCAATGTGACTTTTTGGAACCCAAAAACTACATTGAGATCCTAAGGTGCCACTGGAGGCACAAAGGAGGCTGTATATGCAGTACCCCTTTAACAACGTCTGAACTTCAGGGACTGAAGCTAGTTCTTTTTGGAAGAAAATTGACAGGGCCGAAATTTGAACCTTAATGGACCCCAATTTCAGGCCCATAGACACTCCTGTTTGCAGGAAATGTAGGAATCGACCCAGTTGAATTTCCTCCGTCGGGCCTTACTGGCCTCGCACCACGCAACATATTTTCGCCAAATGCGGTGATAATGTTTTGCGGTTACATCCTTCCTAGCTTTGATCAGGATAGGGATGACCTCATCCGGAATGCCTTTTTTCCTTCAGGATCCGGCGTTCAACCGCCATGCCATCAAACGCAGTCGCGGTAAGTCTTGGAACAGACAGGGTCCTTGCTGAAGCAGGTCCCTTCTTAGAGGTAGAGGCCACGGATCCTCCGTGAGCATCTTTTGAAGTTCCGGTTACCAAGTCCTTCTTGGCCAATCCGGAGCCACGAATATAGTGCTTACTCCTCTCCATCTTATCAATCTCAGTACCTTGGGTATGAGAGGCAGATGAGGGAACACATACACTGACTGGTACACCCACGGTGTTACCAGAGCGTCTACAGCTATTGCCTGAGGGTCCCATGACCTGGCGCAATACCTGTCGAGTTTTTCCCAACGGTTTATAATCATGTGGAAGACTTCTGGGTGAAGTCCCCACTCTCCCGGGTGGAGGTCGTGTCTGCTGAGGAAGTCTGCTTCCCAGTTGTCCACTCCCGGAATTGCTGACAGTGCTATCACATGATTTTCCGCCCAGCGAAGAATCCTTGCAGCTTCTGCCATTGCCCTCCTGCTTCTTGTGCCACCCTGTCTGTTTACGTGGGTGACTGCCGTGATGTTGTCCGACTGGATCAACACCGGCTGACCTTGAAGCAGAGGTCTTGCTAAGCTTAGAGCATTGTAAATGGCCCTTAGCTTCAGGATATTTATGTGAAGTGATGTCTCCAGGCTTGACCATAAGCCCTGGAAATTCCTTCCCTGTGTGACTGCTCCCCAGCCTCGCAGGCTGGCATCCGTGGTCACCAGGACCCAGTCCTGAATGCCCAATCTGCGGCCCTCTAGAAGATGAGTACTCTGCAACCACCACAGGAGGGACACCCTTGTTCTTGGTGACAGGGTTATCCGCTGATGCATCTGAAGATGCGACCCGGACCATTTGTCCAGCAGGTCCCACTGGAAAGTTCTTGCGTGGAATCTGCCGAATGGGATTGCTTCGTAGGAAGCCACCATTTTACCCAGAACCCTTGTGCATTGATGCACTGAGACTTGGCTCGGTTTTAGGAGGTTCCTGACTAGCTCGGATAACTCCCTGGCTTTCTCCTCCGGGAGAAACACCTTTTTCTGGACTGTGTCCAGGATCATCCCTAGGAACAGAAGACGAGTCGTCGGAACCAGCTGCGATTTTGGAATATTGAGAATCCAATCGTGCTGCCGCAACACTACCTGAGATAGTGCTACACCGACCTCCAACTGTTCCCTGGATCTTACCCTTATCAGGGAATCGTCCAAGTAAGGGATAACTAAAATTCCCTTCCTTCGAAGGAATATCATCATTTCGGCCATTACCATGGTAAAGACCCGGGGTGCCGTGGACCATCCATACGGCAGCGTCTGAACTAATAGTGACAGTTCTGTACCATAAACCTGAGGTACCCTTGGTGAGAAGGGTAAATTTGGACATGAAGGTAAGCATCCTTGATGTCCCGAGACATCATGTAGTCCCCTTCTTCCAGGTTCGCAATCACTGCTCTGAGTGACTCAATCTTGAATTTGAACCTCTGTATGTAAGTGTTCAAAGATTTTAGATTTAGAATCGGTCTCACCGAGCCGTCCGGCTTCGGTACCACAACAGTGTGGAATAATACCCCGTTCCCTGTTGCAGGAGGGGTACCTTGATTATCACCTGCTGGGAATACAGCTTGTGAATGGCTTCCAAAACTGTCTCCCTGTCAGAAGGAGACATCGGTAAAGCCGACTTTAGGAAACGGCGAGGGGGAGGCGTCTCGAATTCCAATTTGTACCCCTGAGATATCACCTGAAGGATCCAGGGGTCTACTTGCGAGTGAGCCCACTGCGCGCTGAAATTCATTGAGACGGGCCCCCCACCGTGCTTGATTCTGCTTGTAAAGCCCCAGCGTCATACTGAGGGCTTGGCAGAGGCGGGAGAGGGTTTCTGTTCCTGGGAACTGGCTGATTTCTGCAGCCTTTTTTCTCTCCCTCTGTCACGGGGCAGAAATGAGGAACCTTTTGCCCGCTTGTCCACGAAAAGACTGCGCCTGATAATACGGCGTCTTCTCATGTTGAGAGGCGACCGGGGGTACAAACGTGGATTTCCCAGCTGTTGCCGTGGCCACCAGGTCTGAAAGACCGACCCCAAATAACTCCTCCCCTTAATAAGGCAATACTTCCAAATGCCGTTTGAAATCCGCATCACCTGACCACTGTCGTGTCCATAACCCTCTACTGGTAGAAATGGACAACGCACTTAGACTTGATGCCAGTCGGCAAATATTCCGCTGTGCATCACGCATATATAGAAATGCATCTTTTAAATGCTCTATAGGCAAAAATATACTGTCCCTATCTAGGGTATCAATATTTTCAGTCAGGGAATCCGACCACGCCAACCCAGCACTGTACATCCAGGCTGAGGCGATTGCTGGTCGCAGTATAACACCAGTATGTGTGTAAATACATTTTAGGATACCCTCCTGCTTTCTATCAGCAGGATCCTTAAGGGCGGCCATCTCAGGAGAGGGTAGAGCCCTTACAAGCGTGTGAGCGCTTTATCCACCCTAGTGGGTGTTTCCCAACGCACCCTAACCTCTGGCGGGAAAGGATATAATGCCAATAACATTTTAGAAATTATCAGTTGTTATCGGGGTAAACCCACGCATCATCACACACCTCATTTAATTTCTCAGATTCAGGAAAACTACAGGTAGTTTTTCCTCACCGAACATAATACCCCTTTTTGGTGGTACTCGTATTATCAGAAATGTGTAAAACATTTTTCATTGCCTCAATCATGTAACGTGTGGCCCTACTGGAAGTCACATTTGTCTCTTCCCCGTCGACACTGGAGTCAGTATCCGTGTCGGCGTCTATATCTGCCATCTGAGGTAACGGGCGCTTTAGAGCCCCTGACGGCCTATGAGACGTCTGGACAGGCACAAGCTGAGTAGCCGGCTGTCTCATGTCAACCACTGTCTTTTATACAGAGCTGACACTGTCACGTAATTCCTTCCAACAGTTCATCCACTCAGGTGTCGACCCCCTAGGGGGTGACATCACTATTACAGGCAATCTGCTCCGTCTCCACATCATTTTTCTCCTCATACATGTCGACACAAACGTACCGACATACAGCTCACACACAGGGAATGCTCTGATAGAGGACAGGACCCCACTAGCCCTTTGGGGAGACAGAGGGAGAGTTTGCCAGCACACACCAGAGCGCTATATATATACAGGGATAACCTTATATAAGTGTTTTTCCCCTTATAGCTGCTGTATCTTTAATACTGCGCGTAATTAGTGCCCCCCCTCTCTTTTTTAACCCTTTCTGTAGTGTAGTGACTGCAGGGGAGAGCCAGGGAGCTTCCCTCCAACGGAGCTGTGAGGGAAAATGGCGCCAGTGTGCTGAGGAGATAGGCTCCGCCCCCTTATCGGCGGCCTTATCTCCCGTTTTTCTATGTATTCTGGCAGGGGTTAAATGCATCCATATAGCCCAGGAGCTATATGTGATGTATTTTTTGCCATCTAAGGTATTTTTATTGCGACTCAGGGCGCCCCCCCCCAGCGCCCTGCACCCTCAGTGACCGGAGTGTGAAGTGTGCTGAGAGCAATGGCGCACAGCTGCGGTGCTGTGCGCTACCTTATTGAAGACAGGACGTCTTCTGCCGCCGATTTTCCGGACCTCTTCGGCTCTTCTGGCTCTGTAAGGGGGACGGCGGCGCGGCTCTGGGACCCATCCATGGCTGGGCCTGTGATCGTCCCTCTGGAGCTAATGTCCAGTAGCCTAAGAAGCCCAATCCACTCTGCACGCAGGTGAGTTCGCTTCTTCTCCCCTTAGTCCCTCGATGCAGTGAGCCTGTTGCCAGCAGGACTCACTGAAAATAAAAAACCTAATTTAAACTTTTACTCTAAGCAGCTCAGGAGAGCCACCTAGATTGCACCCTTCTCGTTCGGGCACAAAAATCTAACTGAGGCTTGGAGGAGGGTCATAGGGGGAGGAGCCAGTGCACACCAGCTAGTCCTAAAGCTTTTACTTTTGTGCCCAGTCTCCTGCGGAGCCGCTATTCCCCATGGTCCTTTCGGAGTTCCCAGCATCCACTAGGACATCAGAGAAAAAATATGTACATAGAGCTTAAAGCCTAATAGTCAACATACAGTAGGTACAAGATGTTGGTATTATTAATCTAAAAGCTCTATTTTGCTAAAACAGGAAAATTATTTTGATTTGAGATCTAGTTCTTCATATCAGGGCTCTTTCAACTATTGGTGCTCACTGAATATTATGGACAGGCTTTCAATCATCTGCATATAAAGCAATGAAAATATAGGTGTTTGATTAAATTATCACATAATATCTCAATATCAGGGTTAATATAATGTAAATACAGCAATTTAACCTCTGTAAATAATTATCTTTCCATGATATGGTTGGATTAAAATGTACAACAATAAAGTTTGATTTAGTCAGATTTTTAGCTATTATCTCAAAAGCTCATTTTTAAAAGGAGATGACCCTAATATATTTCTTCAGGCTGTAATTTGAGGTGATGGAATCAGCATATATTTTATAGTGCAATCAGATGCTTCCTCATACAACTAGCCACAATACACCATATGACACGCGACACCTGGTGTGAGTCAGCCGCCAACTCCCATGCGACTGTTAGCGCCGGGAATGTCTTTTGTGTATTATTACAAAAAAATGCATTTTAATCATAATGCAATGTTACTAGGATGTATCAAGAGACTGTGCTGATTAATTTGGTATGCAACACTTGTATATCTGTGTGCGACTGAGTCTGTCCACATAACACGGAACGTGGCATGGATAAAAGCCATGGGCGCTGCATAATAGCAATTTGTATACAGATTTAGACTGAGCTGTACACAGACATACAGTACAAGTGTTGCATACTAGTTTTCAGGTAAAAAGACACAAAAACATTCATGCCACTAGAAGGGTCACACAGGTTCTGGTGCACCGAGAGAGACTGTTTCGTGCAACTGCATCAGTAATGTATGAGAACAAATTTGTAGGTTGCTCCTTTGATCAGGAAGTAGATCTAAAGAGGAAGTGCTATCATTTATCCAGCTGATCTCAGTCAATGATTACACAGCTTGCAATGAACCATGTGCTAAGTAAATATTGAAAACATCCTGAACAAGAATTTTATATTGCTGCCAACATATGTTGACAGTAGCCTCATTAAAGAGTACATTTTATGAATGTACTGCTTGATTAGCCTTGATTTTGTTTTGAATGTCCACTACAATGAAAACTATTTACGTATGTGTCCCTTAAGCAATGTTGAAATAAATGTTTTAAACCCCTGTGCTACAATGTATTCATTTAATCATTTGCATATTTATCATTGTTCTACTGCATGCTGTACCATACATGAAAGGGTACATTGTATTTACAGTTATTAGTCATTTGTCTACTTGCTTTATACATTTTGCACTAATTTAATACCAAACTCCCAATACTATTAATAATTGTCAGCCACATATTTATTTAAATTAAACAATGAAATAGAGATTACATAATATATACTGTATTAACCACTTAATAGTTACTATATATGTATAGTTAATGCCCTTTACATTAAGGTCAATATTCAAATTATGGGTCCAGAAATCCAATAGGAAACAACTATTTCTTATACAGAAATGTTTTCCAACACCAGTCCCCTAACAGTGCATACAAGTGTATTCATTACTGGATGAGACCAGGGGCGGGACTGCTGGAGACAATGGAGTCAGTTGCCACCGGGCTCCAGCCCTGAAGGGGGCACTTCCTCCATTGTCCCAAATTACCAGGACTCGGTGCTTGTAACATTCAACTT
This sequence comes from Pseudophryne corroboree, assembly GCF_028390025.1. NCBI lineage: Eukaryota > Metazoa > Chordata > Amphibia > Anura > Myobatrachidae > Pseudophryne > Pseudophryne corroboree. The sequence goes on from NC_086449.1 coordinate 319,881,858, forward strand.
CAACCCTCCCTGAGCTTGGCAGAGGAGCCGGGAGACAGTACAGGCATGCAGAGAAGAGGGAGGCAAAGCCATCCCTCCACTGCCTGGCCCGCTAATCGGTGTCCGGGGGTCAGGTGCATGAAAGCCAGCGCATGCTTAGTGTTTAAAACTGGCTGCGCTGGCAGGCCCATGGCCCACTGCAGACACCACAGACTAGGACTCGGACAAGGAGGGATACTGGGCCTAACTACAGCAGCATGTCATTTGCAACATGCTGCTGGGGATGTTGTCGCTGCCGTACACCCCGCACTGGAGCAATGAGGAAGGATGTCTTCCAGTCAATACTAGCGCAGATGAGCACTGAGAGCCAGGAATGACAGAGGCCAGAGTCTCCACAGGCACTGAGCTCGGACAGTGGGGCTGGCGAGGCAAAGAGCGTGAGCAGCATGGCTCCAGCCTCTGCTATAGTCTTAAAGTCTTTTCCCTGTGCAGCCACAAAAAGGTCAGCCCAGACAACTTGCAGTTTCAGGGCAGTGTAAAACCCTCAGTTCTCCAGCATACCTGCACAGAGTTGTGGAATTTACCAGCATCTCAGAGTGACATCACTATCACCAGTAATTATATTTCCATTTCTACTGGAGGTCAGATGTAATTTGATTACCTCAGGTTTCGGGATAATTTTCCCATTTGGCACAATTTATAATCCACTGCACGCATTGGGCCGGGTGTAATGCCGCCTGGATTGGCCGGAGGTGCGGGATGCCGGCCAAACTCAGATGTTTTTTTAAAGCAGCAATCATTTACAAGGCATGGTTTTGCCTTGTAAAAGGGTCAGGTGCAGTAGATAGATTGTTAGAATACATAGACAAGTCATCTGAAGAAGTTAAATCAGCAGGTAGCTGAAAGAAATGACATTATTTTCTGAATACTGTACATGCGGTAAACCTGCTCAGAGTCCTCCTCTGCTCCCCTCCTAATCCTATTATTTGCATGTACCCCTGTTCTTATCCTCACACTACAGCTCAGAGTCCTCCTTAGCACCCCTCCTAACCCTTACATTGCATGTACCCCTCCTTCTATTCCTGCCGTACAGCTCAGTGTCCTCCTCTGCTCCCCTCCTAACCCTAATAATCCACATACCCCTACATTTAGTTGCTCAGATATAAATGGGTTAAAAAGATTTGTGTACTTTCTAGGGTAGGGGATACAAAAATATGGTATCGGTGGAGTAGACTGTAAATGCATTGATAAAAATATACTGCCACTGTATTTAACGTAAACCGTAAATCAGATTAAATTTGTTTATGTTTTCATTTGTTTCATATTACATGATTCATAGGTGGAGAAACTTATTACACTTTTGATACTAAGGAGATCTGCAAAACATACACACACACACACACACACACACACACACACACACACACACACACACACAAATACTGTATATAGATATCCAAAAGAGAACATGTACTCAGAGCCATAACTAGAGGTTTGTGACAGGTGCCATCACACATGGCACAGGGCTCTATGGGTGGCCCCATTACCGCCACCATTGCTCTTGCTTTCTGAATAGCAGAGTCCCTGGAATGGCACCCTGCAGCCAGAATCACTGCTGTAGTGCCGCCGGAGAATCTTTTGATGCTCTAGACAGACACCCTGCAGCCTGTACAGTCAATCGGAGCATTCTCAGGCTGCTTTGGTCAGCACTGCACTTACCCTTCACACGATGTCAGGCACTAAGGGGGCAAGCCGGCACAGGGTCCATTCAATTCCTATTACCGATCTGCTTGCACTCATGTAATGTGACCCAATAGGAGGGGTGCGTTTCAAAGGTACCAATTAAAGGGGTAAAATTAAAACGAATGTGATATTTCCAAAAACCCATTAAAACATTAGCAAGCAGAGGGTGAAAATTGACTGCATAGCTGTGGCACGTTGTTGTAAGAAAAAAGTGTAAAATATGTACAATTCTTAAAAAAAAATGTTTTATCCCAACCACATGCTAATTTGTAAAAGTTTTTTGTGATTATGCCTTATGTATAATAAGCACCCTATTAAGGATAATATAGTTTTTATAAAGGATACATTTACAATATATTTTTTATCAATGATTATTATTATTATTATTATCCTTTATTTATATGGCGCCACAAGGGATCTGCAGCGCCCATTACACAGTACATAATCAAATGAGCAAACAAGAAAACAGCACTTACAATATAGAAGACAATATAGGACAGGTATAGAAAACCCGGGGTTAGGTGCCATCAAAGGCATTATGGAGTATAAGATAGTGTAAGTAAGAAAAGGAAAGGCACTTGAGGAAAGAAGTCCCTGCTCTTGCGAGCTTACAATCTAAAACGTGAGGGGCTAACAGACTGAGGTGACACAGAAGGGGTAAACATTGAACACAGACAAGAGGGTTAGGAGGAGAGTTGACTGGGTTTGGTGAAGAAGTGGGTCTTGAGAGCCCGTTTGAAGTTTTGTAGAGAGGTGGAGAGTCAGATGGGGAGAGGTAGAGCATTCCAGAGATAGGGAGCAGCACATGCAAAATCTTGTAGGTAGGAGTGGGAGGAGGTAATCAGTTGGCAGGAGAGACGCGTGCATTAGCAGAGCGAAGAGGACGGGTGGGAATGTAAAGAGAGATAAGGTCAGAGATCTAAGAGGGAGAAGAGTGGGTGAGGGCTTTGTAGGTGAGTGTGAGAAGCTTGAATTGGATTCTGAATGGGAAGGATAGCCAGTGAAGGTCCTGCAAGAGAGGGGATGTGGATGTAGTACGTTTGGTGAGGAAGATGAGATGGGCAGCAGCATTGAGGATAGATTGAAGTGGAGAGAGGCATTTTTGAGGGAGGACAGATAGGAGGAGATTGCAGTAGTCCAATCTGGAGATGACCAGTGAGTGGATGAGGGTCTTAGTAGCATCCTGGGTGAGAAAATAGGATTTTGGTACTTACCAGATAAATCCTTTTCTTTGAATCCACAGGGGGCACTGGAGTACTCTTGGGATATAAACGGGGCGTTAGCAGGGATAGGCACATTTAAATATTTAAATGTGTAACCCTCCTTCCCCCTCCATACTCCCCAGATGCCTCAGTGTTTTTTTTGCTGAGCCAAATAGGAGCGAAAGAGAGGATGAACAATGGAGAATTACATATAACATTATAACATAACAGACAACTAGAAAGTTGACACAACAATAGATCACCCTAACATTTGAACAAGTCGATTAGAATGTGTTACCATAAGAACTATTGACCTTACCACAAAACAGGTGAAACTGCTCTGGGCGGGCGTCCAGTGCCCCCTGTGGATTCAAAGAAAAGAATTTATCTGGTAAGTACCAAAATCCTATTTTCTTTTTCATCCACTAAGGTTCACTGGAGTACTCTTGGGACGTACCAAAGTTTCCCCCTTGTGCGGGAGAGCTGTTTGGCATCTGTTACACTAGAAGGCCAAGCTAGATGCTGATGCCGCAGAATTAACAAACTTGTAAAATCGCACAAACGTGTGCACTGATGACCATGTAGCCGCACGGCAAGGTTGCGTCATAGAAGCTCCACGACCTGCTGCCCATGACGTTCCCACAGAATGCGTGGAATGTGCTGAAGCAGATGCAGGTGGTTAGACTAGCATGAAAGTACACTTGACGAATGGTCAGGTTAATCTATGTGGCCAAGGTCAGTTTGGAAGCTGGCCACCCTATTTTGACTGCATCATAGAGAACAAAGTATCTGTTTTACATACTGTTGATGTTCGGGCTACATAAACGCGTAGTGCGCTTACCACATCCAAAGTAGCCAGAGTACCTGAATCTTCTGAAAAAACAGGAACTATGATTGGTTGATTGATGTGAAAGAAAATACTACATGTGGTAGAAAAGCGGTATTTGTCCGAAGTTCCGCTCTGTCAGTATGAAATACCAGTTACGGTGGCTTGCATGACAAGGCACCCAATTCTTCAACACTTCTTGCTGATGCTAAGGTTAGGAGAAATACTGTTTTCAAGTTAGGAATTTAACATCCACATTTTGTAAAGGTTCAAAATTGAAGACTGCAAAAACATGCAAACCTAGATTGAAGTCCCATGGAGCTGTAGATGGAATGAATGAAAGCTGAACTCTAAGGATACCTTGCAGGAATGTGTGCACTGTTGGCAAAAGAGCCAAACGGCCTTGAAAGAAACTGACAAGGCAGATATCTGCACCTTTAGTGTCACTAAACGTAGTCCTCCATCTAACCCCGCCTGTAAAAGGAGCAAAAGACGGGATAACTTGAAAGAAGATGTCGGAAACATCCGAGCTTCCAACCTATATAAGCTCACCAAATCCTGTGATAATGAGTAACTGAAACTGGCTTCCTAGCACGTAACATGGTTGGTATAACCAACTGTGGAATGCCCTCTTGTCTTGAGAGTGCTTTCAGCAGCCACCCTATAAAATGCAGCCATGCTAAATTAAGGTAAAGGAACGGCCCCTGCTGTAGTAGGTCTGGACATAGCGGAAGTGGTCAGAGATCATCTGCGAGTAGACTGCGGAGATCTGAGAACCACACTCTACGAGGCGCCACTAGTATCACGGTTGTGGTCTGTTGTTTAATCTGTTTTAGCAACCGAGGAAGCGGCGGAAACTGTGAAATAGATACCCAAGGCTGTACGGCCATGCTATGGTGAGAGCATCCACTGCCGCTGTCTTTGGATCTCTTGTTCCAGACACATAACTGTCCGATGATTTTGGCGAGAAGCCATTAGATCCACCTGTGGGTAACCCCACCGCTGGACTAACATCTGGAACACTTCTGGATGTAAAACCCATGCTCCAGAAAGTAAATCCTGACAAATGAGATAATCTGCTTCCCAGCTGTCCACTCCTGTAATGAAGACCGCCGACTGTATCACGTGGTGATGTTCGGCCCAATTGAGGATTCGAGCAACTTCTCGCATGGCCATGTGACTTCGAGTTCCTCCTTGTTTGTTGATGTATGCAACTTCCGTCGCGTTGTCCAACTGAACCTGAACAGTCTGAGACTGGAGCAAGTGAACTGCCTGACGCAGAGCTTGTAAATTGCTCTTAGTTCCAGGACATTTACTGACAGTAATCTCTCTCGGTCTGAACATAGACCCTGAAGCTGACAATGTTGGACCACTGCTCCCCAATCTTTGAGACTTGCGTCCGTCACCAGAATGATCCAATTCCAGACTCCAAAGCTTTTCCCCGCATTGAGTTGCGTATGTGGAGCCACAAGAGTAGTGATACTCTGGCCCAGAAACAACCGCACCATCTGATGAATTTGTAGATGAGAGCCGAACCAGTATGCGAGAAGATCCAGTTGAAAGGGATGTGAGTGAAATCTTCTGAACTGGAGTATTTAGGAAGACGCCACCATCTGTCTTAACAGGTGATTGCACAAATGCACCGAGACGGTCTGTGGTTTGAGCTCTAGCAGTACTAGATGACGAATAGAATGTACTTTCTGTTGCGGCAGGTAAATTCATTGATCCACCGTATTCAGAATCATTCCTAGAAATTGCATTCTTTGACACGGGACACGACTTGATTTTAAAGTTGGCAATCCAACCGTACTGAACTATTACATTGTACGACAGTAAGGCATGTTACATAGTAACATAGTAACATATTATCTAAGGTTGAAAAAGACGATTGTCCATCGAGTTCAACCTATTTGTGGTCTCCTATGCAGGATTAATGGTCTAAAATTTTGACTGATGCTGATGTCAGCCGTCGCATTTTATCCCTATTTTTATAGTAACTATAGTGCGTGACTATGCACCGTAACCCTGGATATCCTTATCCATTAGGAATTTATCTAACCCATTCTTAAAGGTGTTGATTGAGTCCGCCATTACAACTCCCTCAGGCAGGGAATTCCAAACACGTATTGTCCTTACCGTGAAAAAGCCTTTACGCCGTATTGTGCGGAATGTTCAAGAAGTATTTGTTGAGATGGAGCCTTGATGAGAAGGCCGTCTAAGTATGGAGCAATGATCACTCCCAGGAATCTGAGATGAACTATCATCACAGACACCACCTTTGTGAATACCCAAGGTGCTTGTTGTACTGCAAACTTAAGTACACCTGATCCGGTGGACAAATTGGGATGTGTAAGTACGCATCCTTGAGATCCAGTGAAAACATGAATTCCTGTGGTTCTAAACCTGCAATCACTGACCTCAGGGATTCCATCTTGAATGTGTAGTAAGTGACGTACCGATTGAACCCCTTTAGGTTTAATATCGGTGTGACTGAGCTATCCGGCTTTTGTACTACAAAAAGATTGGAATAAATCCCTTGACCTTCTGAATCTACGAAAGACTGAATAGCGGTCTGCAGACCTGCTCACTTGTCTGCTGACACAGGCAGACCTGTCTTGAAAAACTGCATCGGAGGTAGACAATCTAACTGTTTTGAAACCTTTGAAAACTAAATTGCGGATCCACCCATCTGTGGATGTCTGAAACCACACGAAGTGAAATGTCTGAAGGCGTGTTCCCACAACTGAAGAGGCGAGATGGCCTGGAAGCCCGTCATGCCACTGGCTTGTCAGCGGCCTTTGTGTCCTGATGACGGTTAGTGGTTTGTTGAAAACCATGTCCCTCTGCATGGTTGTTGCTGTAGCTTGGGTTCCGCGTATGTCCTTTTAGGAACTGGTGCAGGCAATGGCAGGAAAACTGATTTTTTTCCCCCCTCCGTTGACTTAGAAATCCATCTGTCCAATTTAGGACTAAATAACATATCTTCAGTAGAAGGCAACGCCTGTATTCGTCGTTTTGACTTTGCCTCGGCCTGTCAAGAACGCAACCACATCGGCCGTCGGGCCGCAAGCCGAGTACTAACTTGTCCGATATCCATCGAAGCTGAACCTAAATACTCAACCAATTCACAAATGTGATTGGTAAGAAATATAAGCTGGTCTGAGGAAAAAACCTGTTGTAAGGCTAACCTGAGCTGTTTTTCCCATGCAATTTACAGGCTTGTTAGCCCAAACTCCAGCTCAAACAGGTATAAGCATCACCCCCTGTTGCTGTATACATGGACATTAGCATGGCCTCCAGCTTACGCTCTGAGGGGTCTGTAAGCGCAGCTGCAGCTGGGACTGAAATAGTTCATTTTAGTTAAAGTGTAGAAACTGAAGACTCCACCGATAGCTAATCAGTTTCTATTAACTGCTTATTAAGAGATATGAATAAGAAAAACACCCAGTCGCCCTTACTCTGCTAGCAATAAAACCTCATATGTTTCAGTGCAACCTACCGCTCTATTGAGATCATCAGAGCTCGGGCTATCAGTGACCTCACTATCTGACTCCTAGCCCAATTCTGAGATATCAGATGTGGCATTGAATCATCAGAATGTAATTGAGACAAATGATGACTATTGTTATAAATTGAACAATACATGGACTTTGTAAACCCTGCAAAGTTCTATAAACATCCTGAGCCCACTTTGGCTGCTCAGACGGTATTAACTGTGAATAGACTTAGCTGCCTAACAGTCTTTTTGTGCAGCGGACAACTGTGACTGCAAATCAGCCATTCTAACAGTTATTACAGACAAGCCATTTCTGATTTAGTTATGCTGGACTAGGGACCACCAGACCCCCCTACCGCTTAAAGCAGTGCATGTGAGCCATGGCTAGCCTCTTCCACCCACTCCCTCCGTCTGAGTGACGGTGCCCTGCTGCAGCTACCCACCGTGATCTGGGGGTCTATTCATGAAGCAGTGAAAAGTGTGGAGAAGTGAGCCAGTGGAGAAGTTGCCCATGGCAACCAATCAGCATTGAAGTAACATTTATAATTTGCATGCTATACAATTGTATGGAGCAGCTTATTGGTTGCCATGGGCAACTTCTCCACAGGCTCACTTCTCCACTCTTTTCACTGCTTCATGAACAGACTCCCTGGTGCGCTGGTGAAAGCCAGAGAGCTGGGGAGATAACTGGTGTGACAGGCACCCAGTGTAATCTGACCACTGGTGGGAGCCATGCTGCCGGGAGCCACTTCTCTGGAGCGTGCAAAGTGGAGCATGCCAGGCGCCCAGCGGCAGCGCTGTGCTGCTGGTGGATTGTAATAGGCGCCCAGCGGCAGTATTATCTGACCACTGCTGGGAGCCGCGCTGCCTGGCTTCCCAGTTGTCTAGAGTGGGCTCTCCAAAGTCTTTACAAAGTGTATTGTCAGGCACCCAGCGGCAGCATTATGTGACCGCTGCCGGGAGACGGTTCCCAGTTGTCTAGATGGGCAAATTGTAGAGGCCAGCGGTAGAGCTGATTGGGGCCACGCTGCTGGGAGCCAGGGAGCGGGCAGCTGTGGATGATGACAAGCGTCCAGTGGCAGTATGTCTAACCGCTGCTGGGAGCCGGGTAGTGGGGGAGCTTGCGATTAGTAAGCAGCTCTCCCCATGCAAAAAACATTCCGCACACATGGAGGGGCGGCAGGAGCTGACCGCCCTGCTATTACAGCTAACAACAAGACCAATGGAGCGGCAGCAGCATGAGCTGTCGCCCGCTCGTTACCTCTGTAATGTGGAGGCTCCGATGGGGCTTCTTCTTTAAGCTCCATCCAGCTCCTGCAGCCATGGCTGAGTCAGCTAACGCTGATGAAGGTCTATGGCGGGGCTTCTCTGCCTAAGCACCAACAAGCCTTCTGTGCACATCAGCAGCACACACTCCTGGATCCACGCTTCTTAATAAGCTGGGCAGGGAGTGTGATTGGAAAAAGAAAAAATCTTTAGAAAAATTAAAAGTAAACCCTGGAATGACTCCAGGATGCAACCTTCCCTGGTGAAGGCACAAAAAACAATGGGGCATCTGGGGAGTATGGAGGGGGAAGGAGGGTTACACATTTAAATATTTAAATGTGCCTATCCCTTTTAACGCCCCATCAATATTCCAAGAGTACTCCAGTGAACCCTAGTGGACGAAAAAGAAAGTGTCTGATCCTGGAGATGTTTTTGAGATGGAAATGGCAGGTTCTTGAGAGGTACTGAATGTGTGGTTTGAAGGAAAGGGAGGAGTCAAGGATTACTCAAAGACATTGCACTTGGGGGCTAGAGGAGATAGTTGTGCCATCAATGGATAATGAAATTGTGGGAGGGAAGATGGTCAGCTCAGTCTTAGACATGTTAAGTTTAAGAAAGCACTGGGACATCCAGGAGGAGATAGCAGAGAGACAGTTGGAGATACGAGTGAGGAGAGCAGGGGAGAGGTCAGGGGAGGAAAGGTAGATTTGAGTATCGTCAGCGTAGAGATGATATTTTAAGTCAAAAAAGCTAATGAGCTCACCTAATGAGGATGTGTAGAGAGAGAAAAGGAGAGGCCCAAGAACAGAACCTTGGGGGACGCCTACTGGTAGAGGAAATGGGGGAAGGTGGAGTCATGAGAGGAGACAGATGGAACGGCCAGAAAGGTAAGAGGACAGCCAGGAGAGAGCAGTATCACGTAAACCAAGGGAGTAAAGGATTTGCAGGAGGAGAGGGTGGTCTACAGTGTCAAAAGCAGCAGAGAGGTCAAGGAGAATAAGCAGAGAGTAGTGGCCCCTGGATTTAGCAGCAAGGAGGTCATTGCAGACTTTTGTGAGGCAGTATCAGTGGCGTGCTGAGGACGGAAACCAGACTGGAAAGGGTCAAGCAGTAAGTGGGAAGAAAGAAAGACAGTGAGGCAGTTGTAGACAATACGTTCAAGGAGTTTGGAGGCAAAAGGGAGAAGTGATATGGGTCGGTAGTTGGAGAGATGGGTTGGATCAAGGGGAGGTTTTTTAAGAATAGGGGAGACAAGTGCATGCTTGAAGGCAGAAGGGACAGTGCCTGATGAGAGTGAGAGATTGAATAGATGGGCAAGATGGGAAAAGGCAGAAGAAGAGAGAAAGCGGAGAAGGCGGGAGGGAATAGGGTCAAGTGTGGAGGTGTCTCCAGATACAGGGAAGAAAGATGTCAGAGTTGGTAGGAGGGAAGGAGAGGGTGGGTTGAGAAATGGAGAAGGGGGGTTGCTCAGGTTCTGGTGGGATGTTATGTCCTGACGAATGGAGTCAATTTTGGAAGTGAAGTAGGTGGCAAAGTCAAGAGCAGAAAGCGAAGAGGGGAGTTGAGGCGGGGGTGGGCAGAGGAGCGAGTTGACAGTGGCAAAAAGGTGCCTGGGGTTTGAGGATTGGGAGGAGATGAGGTTTTTGAAGTAAGATTGTTTTGAGAGAGTAAGGGCAGCAAAGTAGGATGAGAGCATACATTTGTAGTGGAGGAAGTCGGCCTTATTGCGTGATTTCCTCCACTGACGCTCAGCGGTACGTGAGCATTTTTGCAGATAACTGGTGCATTTGGTGTTGATCAAATTAGGTTCGAAGAGTACATTAACTATACTATTAATAATATATTTTACGTAAAGTTTATGAATGCTACCTAGAAACAGAATTTTTAGATCTGGTTCAAAGTTGTAATGACTGTCAAAATGTGACCTCCAAAAATGTAATTAAAAAGATTGATAGTAATAGCTTTCCTTAAACACAATTGCACGGATCCATCAGTCTCAACTGTCTTGAGTATTGTGATATGTTCATAGGGCCTAATTCAGACCTGATCACAAAAGCAAAATCTTTCTCTAATGAGCAAACCCATGGGGGTAATTCTGAGTTGATCGCAGCAGGATTTTTGTTAGCAGTTGGGCAAAACCATGTGCACTGCAGGGGAGGCAGATATAACATGTGCAGAGAGAGTTAGATTTGGGTGTGGTGTGTTCAATCTGCAATGCAGTGTAAAATAAAGCAGCCAGTATTTACCCTGCACAGAAACAAAATAACCCAGCCAAATCTAACTCTCTCTGCACATGTTATATCTGCCTCCCCTGCAGTGCACATGGTTTTGCCCAACTGCTAACAAAAATCCTGCTGAGATCAACTCAGAATTACCCCCCATGTGCACTGTAGGTGGGGCAGATATAACATGTGCAGAGAGAGTTAGATTTGGGTGGGTTATTTTGTTGCTGTGCAGGGTAAATACTGGCTGCTTTATTTTTACACTGCAAATTAGATTTCAGTTTGAACACACCCCACCAAAATCACTGCACGTTACATCTACCAAAACTGCAGTGCACATGGTTTTGCCCATTAGAGAAAAATTTTACTTTTGCGATCGAGTCTGAATTAGGCCCATAGAAAAATATTAACCTTCAAGCCTAATTACTGAAGTATTAACCAAAACTGTTAACTGCTACCAATTATTGAAGCACAAAGACAAGCTAAATACAGGTTGAGTATCCCTTATCCAAAATAATTGGGACCAGCAGTATTTTGGATATCGGATTTTTCCGTATTTTGGAATAATTGCATACCATAATGAGATATCATGGTGATGGGACCTAAGTCTGAGCACAGAATGTATTTATGTTTCATATACACCTTATATACACAGCCTGAAGGTCAATTTAGCCAATATTTGTAATAACTTTGTGCATTAAACAAAGTGTGTATACATTCACACAATTCATTTATGTTTCATATACACCTAATACACACAGCCTGTGGGCCATTTAATACAATATTTTTATAATTTTGTGTATTAAACAAAGTTTGTTTACATTGTGCCATCAGAAAACAAAGATTTCACTATCTCACTCTCACTCAAAAAATTCCGTATTTCGGAATATTTGGATATGGGATAATCAACCTGTAACAACAGAAAATATTTTATTCCTTGTATCACCAGATACAAATATCATACTAAATATATCAAGGATGTTTTCAATAAACATAGGCACAGCCTTAAATTAGATCCCATACACTAAGATATTCTACCTCTTAAACCCAATATTGGCCCTCATTCCGAGTTGTTCGCTCGCTAGCTGCTCTCTGGGAGTGTATCTTAGCTTAGCAGAATTGCTAACGAAAGGTTAACAGAACTGCTACTAAATAATTTGCTGCAGTTTCTGAGTAGCTCCAGAACTACTCCTAGATTGCGATCACCTCAGTCCGTTTAGTTCCTGGTTTGACGTCACAAACACGCCCTGCGTTCGGCCAGCCACTCCCCCGTTTCTCCAGCCACTACTGCATTTTTGTATTTAGTGTGGAACCGCACTAGTCTAACAATCTAAACGAGGTATAGAAATAACATCAAAGATGAAAAACCAATATACATGCAGTTGACAAGTGAATCTTAAACTGCTAATGATTGGCGGTGCTCCCAGGAATTTTGTAGATTAGACTACAATTGGAGAGGAGAGAAAAGACAAAAAACCCTTGTTTGGGAGCACTCATTTGTAATAATGGATATGATATATATGAAAAGAAAATGATGAAATAAAATAAAACTTAACCTTTAATTGTTTCTTGAATAAAAGAACAAGTGAAAGATAATTCTGAGACTCGTGTCTGATGTTTTGAAAAATAAAACTTGTTTAACCTTTTTAGCAAATGAGGTACAAGATAATTGAAAAAGGTGAAAATATCAAAAAAAATGTTAATGGATACCATATGGTTCTGTTGAAATAAAGGTATCCAGAGGGATCACTGTCCATGCCTTGGAATGTAGGTTTGACTAGTAGTAACAATGTGGTAACAATGTTAGGATAAAGATTTGGGTAACAAAAGAAGATAGAGGAAAGATCAACTGGATGTGAGGAAGGTTTTCTTTTAGGAAAAAAGGCCCACTGCACCTGGTATTCTCAGGAGGTTTCCCTTCCTAATACTGACCAGGCCATGCCTGCTTAGATTCCGAGATTGGACAAGATCGGGCGTATTCAGGGTAGTATGGCTGTGGGCCGTTAATTGAAGTAGAGGAGAGAAAAAGAGGGAGAGGGGAAGTCCACTCCTAATATCTGTACTGTACATAAATCAGAACCATGAATAGTCCGAGAAGGTTTTTCCAGAAGCAAGAGTATGAAAAAAATGTGATGATGTTTTTCCTTAAAAGGCCCACTGCACCTGGTATTCTCAGGAGGTTCCCCTTCCTAGTACTGACCAGGCCATGCCTGCTTAGCTTCCGAGATCGGACAGGATCGGGCATATTCAGGGCAGTATGGCCGTGGGCCAGTATGAAGGAAATATTAATGAAATGGAGAGACACACACTCTCTCTGCTTGTTCTGTACTTTGCATTCAAACAAGGCTATAAATAGTCTGAAATGGTATTTCCAGATAAGGGTGTGTCGGGATGATTAAGGGTGTCTGAGGAAATGTAAAAGGGTTTAAATCTATTTAGTGAGACACTATAATAAATATATTAATAAAGGTAGAATATTACAGGTGGAATATTGCAGATAATATGCTCACAGGAGAATAATGGAAGGATTATGTACTGCATATACAAATCAACTCCTTAAATAAAGAGATACCAATTGATAGATAAATTCAGAGCTCAAGGCTGGCTCATGGATGGTTGAATGACAATTGAAACTCTAATTGCTCGTTCCCTGAAAGGAAGCCAGATTTGATGAATGATCGTATGCTAGTTTGGAGCTCAAGGCTGGCTATAGTGGGATATATGTACAGCACCTGTAAGGGAGTAAATTGACTTCAGGCATCCCTCCACATGCTTATCTGTCAGTTCCTTCAGTGAGGTGACAGTGGTGACAGGCAGAGTAGATGACACCATGAGACAGGTGACATGGGAATCTACCAGCGGTGAGTTTTCCCACTTGTTACATAACTCTGAAGGGAAAGGATATCGAGCTACCATCCTTTTAGATAGGGAGAACTTCTTTCCTGGAGAAGACCAGGGTTCTTTACGTATATCTACTAAATGGTCAGAATGCCGTAATAAAGTTTTAGTTACCTTCTGACATTTAAACTTATCAGGTTTCTTAGACACCGTAGTGGAATACTCATCATCATCAGTGATCTGTAGGATCTGCTTGATAGCAACCACTAAGTCAGGGACATCTACCTGAGTAGTTGATTCCTCATCAGAAGCAGCTGTGTCAGTGTCTGACGGGGCAGTATACTCCCCATCCTCATCAGAAGAATCTTCTGAGAGATTAGTGGATGGTGAGGAGGTAGTAGCCTGCTTAGATGACCCCGTGACACGAGAGTGACTTGGGGCAGTTTTATGTCTAACCAAGGATTGATTCAATTGCAGCAACTGGGTAGACAAATTATCTGCCCAAGGTGGATTTACCATAGGGACAATATGTGACTGTAATGGCACAGGAGGTCCCATAGGGGGCGTAAGGCTTGTCACAAGCATATTTAACATAGATGAGAACACTGCCCAAGGTGGCTTCTGATTGGTTACAGAAGCTGCGGACTGACTGGAAGATGTATGGCACATAGCACACAGGCCGTCATACAAAACTTCCCCCCTCAGGCAAACCCTTGGCGCATGCTCTGAATGATACAGGAGCGTCCACGGATTCCTCGCTCTTTGTGTTAGGCATTTTCAGTGAATGTAACCTCAGAGCATATGAGTACGTAACAGCCAGAGTACAATACTTGCGAATAAATCCTCTAGTATGTGGCAGCGCACACAGTACACAACACCAGTGACTCAGTCGGGTACAATGTGACTGCGTACACCGTACACAACACCAGCAAATAAATCCAGCACCATGTGACTGAGTAGAATACACTTAACAGTAAATACTGTGAAGCACTACATATGTGACCCAGACGCACCTAGTCCCTTAGGGTACAAAATACAGCGATAGCTAAAGCTGGGATACACTGAAAGTGAAATCCACACAGCAGATACAGGCACACACGATCACAGTGACAATGTAGAGAATTATTTTAGTAAGACAATAAAACTGCACTGGACTAGTAGATGTGTATATATATATATATATATATATATATATATATATATATATATATATATATATATAAAACAATGCACCGTCTGAGACCGGATGTATATATCAGAATACTCGTACAATATATACTGGCACAGGTACACTTGTTCTTAACTAACGCTGTTTTAATATCGACATGTAGAATACTTAAGTGTCTGTAAAATCACAGCACTGATGTACAGGCGGATTTACAGAGGAGACCTTGCCCTGTAAAGTCCCGGACACCAGTCACAGCTATTCTTAGAAGATGGCAACCAGCATCTCAGTCAGGGAGTGAGGGAGAGTGTGAGGCAGCTCCATGGTGGGAATACCAGCAATAGATGGCGCCTGGAGCTGGGGGAGGGGCTACGGGTCAAGCGTCTTCTCCCCTATTCTGGTCCTCCCCACCTGGTACTATGGAGTCTTAGTAAAGTGGGCATTAGTACACCCGACCTGTACTCCTATGCCCTGGTGGATATAATGGGGTCCCTGCTCGGTTACAGTGTCCACGCCAGCATCACAGTCCATCTCCTTAGACTGCGATTGGAATGCGATTTAATGGCAGGTTCTGCCTGGGGAACCCTCTTACCTCCTCCCTTCAGGAGCAGCCACTCGAACCAGGAGAGCATCTGCGACCGTGTGCCTAAACCGCAGCACAGAATGTCCCCCTGACATGTAACTGCAGCTCTTGAAGTCTTCTAAAAGCTTTTCAGGGCTGCCCAGTGCAGACCCCCTGTTAAGTGACCTGCTCATGCAGGCACCAACTCGAAACTGAGCTCACAGTGCCTGGAGGCAGGGTTATAGAGGCCCCAATGCATCCTAGGACAGTCTAAAGCTTTAGCCTGTTGGTGCCTGGATCAAGATCCATCTCTACACCCCGATGTTTTCCTGTGGAAAATAATGTACCCTGCAAAGTAGTAGTTGTATTCTGAGGCCAAAAAGTAAAAAGAGATTACCTATGATGTATCTGGATTAAAATTTGCATAAACAAATTTGCATACAAAGAGGCAGTATTAGACTGAATTGCTGTGACATGCAATTGCACCTCAAACTTAATATTTCTGAAACATAATTAATTATATTTCCTGTGACCAATAGTAGTTTCCACCTGATATCTGTAATACTGTTGATAAACGTGACAATCAATCCTACCACACAAGCTCGCTGTCTAGGTGTCATCTTTGACTGAACCGTCTTTTGTTCCCCACATTCAATCGGTCTCTAAATCTTGCTACATGCATCTTACACAAGACACTTCAAAAACTGTAATCCATGCTCTCATTATCTCCCGCGTTGATTATTGCAATAGTCTTCTTATTGGTCTTACCAAAAAACTCTCACTACTACAATCCATTCTGAATACAGCTGTGAGGTTAATCTTTCTTGCTAGATGTTCATTGGCTGCTGATTCACTCTGTCAGTCCCTTCATTGGTTACCTGTATTCTACCGTATTCAATCTAAAATACTTTTACTCACACACAAGGCCATTAACCAAACTACACCAACGTACTTCTCTTTACTCATCCCAAATTCTCTCCTTCGCTCTTCACAAGATCTACAGTATGTTGCTCATCCACAATCATTATTTAATCATATTCACAATTGCAACACTTTCTTCGGGCTGTGCCCACTCTGTGGAATGACCTACCACGCACAATAAGACTCTCATGTAGTATCCAAAACTTCAAGCATTTCCTGAAAATTCACCTCTTCAGGCAAGCTTACATTCATAAACTTTCCTATTCAATTGCATCCCCACTGTACAGTCCACACATATCTTCATGTTTTCTCTTTCTTCACTTTTCCATCCTCCTGACTCCAGGCCAACATTGCAGTGTGACCATATCATACAGCCCACCAAGAACCTTTGCAGTCTGGTGAACTATTATGCAGCCTATAGATTGTAAGCTTTCAAGCAGGGCCTTCCTACCTCTATGACTGTCTATTAGTAGCCAGTTTTGTTTTGTCACTGTTGTTTACAGTTGTAAAGTGCAACAGAATTTTCTGTGCTACAGGTATATAAGAAACTGTTAATAAAAAAATATATATTCCAATGTTGTCATGAAGAAAACTATCATTTAGCATTGAGGATACTAAAAACATTAGTCCCAAGCATATCAGGGATTACATTTTTAGCAGTCTTAAGAGGATGATGAGGCTGTAAGTGTGTCTTGCTAAGAATCAATTTTGACAGTGCCATGTTTATTGACTGCATCCACAACAACAGTCAACCATTCTGTTGTTTCTTATAAAGGGGTGCTGGACCCTTAGTTTGGTAATGCAGTCAAATTCTCTAATGACTATCTTTCATGGCTACTGGAATGCATGTGATAAATCACAAGTAATAAATCACTTGTCACATATGATAAATCACGTGTTAGCTTGCCAATGGTGCTAGTATCAAACAAGTCACTGAAATAATTCAATTATGTATTTTCTAGTTGGCCCACATGCACTGCCAGTCCTACATGTATTAAACCAACATTCATAAAATATGGTTGGCCCAACGATGAGTTAACATGACTAATAACATGCAATTGTAATGCAGCGCATGTGAATTCAATCATAGCTGTACACAGAAGAAAAATGTACCGAGTGGCGCTTAATACTGCATCATCATAGCTGCACCCAGAGTCTTGATTATTTGACCTACATATGCCACAAGATTTACTGAATTTGTAAGGTTAATGTGGGCATTTAGATTCCATTTCAGTAGGTGATCTTGTGACAAGACACTGTATTTAGCTCTGTTATCAAACTTAACTTCATGACACTCGTTAAGGTTCTTGACTCGAAGGGTACAGTTAAAAATTGTATCTGATTATCAAAACTCTCACCACAAGAGGTTCCCGAGTTGCCCTTATCCAAGATGGCAGTGTTATTTCAGAGGAATTCACCTTAGATCCAGCTTCCTGTTTGGGCTAGTAAATAGGCACTGTGTTAATCCATGCTTGAGTATTCTGCTTGTGCAGATCCTGTTACTTTGTTACTTGTTCGTGCATACTTTGCTTACCTGTGATCACCGGCTGGAGTACTGACCTTGACATACATCTGACAACCTGCTTGGATATTGACCTGGTTCTACATTTGCTTGTTCAGCTCCTGAATACTTGGCTGCTTGTATACCTTCTGTCAGCTACTGGACTTCAGGTATGTCATCAGGGACATGAGAGGTACTTTATCATTTGTAACATTGTAGTCTAGCCATTTGCCCTTCTTTAGACCTGCATAATTTGCCAAAGTGGTTCCACTGCTTGCATTCCCTGCATCGCTTATTACAAGCAAGACATTTTTCACATTCAGGCAGGTGATACCCATCACATTTAAACATTGTATGCATGGGTGGAGGTACTGTGTATTGGACATTACTTATTTCTCCTTTTTTCCTTATTCCTTGTGCTTCTTTCTGACTGTTAATTAAGCATGCAGGTGTTGATTAACCCCCTCTCCTGCAATAACTGTTGCAGACTGCGGGGAGATGTACTATGCCTTAGAGAGTGATGAAGTGTCGAGAGATAAAGTACCAGCCAATCAGCTCCTAATTGCCATGTTACAGGCTGAGTTTGAAAATGACAGGTATGAGCTGATTGGTTTGTGCTTTATCTCTCTCCACATTATCACTCTCCAAGAATTAGTATATCTGCCCCTGTGTCCTTAAGTATACCGCAGACAATTCAATCACTAATCAGCTCATTGGCGAGGGTGCCAAAATCACAGTTTTGCTCTAAATGGATCATGTTTTGCCATGCCTTTAGTTGGTGATGTAAACACTATGGGGATATCCAATTATCCCCGGAAAAACATTGGGTCCGAAAAACGGCCGGTTTTCTGACTTTTTTCCGATGTTTCACCAATTTTTTTTTTACAGACCTGTAAAACAAAACCCCTTCTCCCGAAAACACAGAGGTTCAGTGAAACCTGTGTATTTTCGTGTGAAACAGCCCCGTTTTCAGACGAAAACGGGGCTGTTTCTGGCTTTGCCTGCCGGAGGCAGGTGAAACAAAATCCCTGATAAGCCAGCGCGTGCTGCATTTTATCGGGGCTAATTTGCTAGCTCCCGGCAGGACAATTAGCCCTGGTAAATTACCGGGGCTAATTGGATATCCCCCTATAAAGGAAGGGAAGGCTTTATTGCACTCCCTAAGTTTAAACAAAATGGGTGCTACTGTACCTTGCTGAAACTTGTAGTGCTACACAGAAAAAAACTAAATGCAGGTGCACTCTCTAAGCAATAAGAAAACTGATCATCTAAATAATTATAATAAACTCTTCAATTTAACATGGAGTAAAATGTCGGAATTATTATGAAAAATTTTATGTCCACCTCATGTTTCATTCATTTCCTTCATGGCAATTATATTAAATGCTGCTGATTGTTAGTCAATAATGTTGCCATTTTACACACATATATATATATATATATATATATATATATAATGTAAAAGGTGGGTGCTGAAGGACAGTTTATGTTACAGAAAGATTAATGATTCTATTAAGAATAATAATGCAAATAGAGTTATTTTGCAAACAGTAAGTTTAATATAAGAATACTTGTTAAACAAAATGAATAAATGCAGATTGTAGTGAGAGAAATAAGGACATTGGAAGCAATGCACATTTCAATAAGGATTTAAAGACAATTATGGAGATCATTAAACAAAATAGAACAGGCCAGCCATTACTATATGCATTTTAGAACATACCAGCCTCTTACATTAGTGTATACATAATTAGAATGTAAAACTATTTTGATTTATTGTCTTATAATTCCATTAAGATAAAAGTAGAAAACTGCATGCGGCATGTATTCAGATATACAGTAGAAAGGACACATTTTATTGGTATTATTTTGCAAGTTTGTCCTAAATTTCCAGAACAAAATTGACAAGGGTAATGAAAAATAATAAACAGTCATTCTATATTATTATAACCTTTTGTTCTATGGGTTCTGATCATTCTGGTCACATTTCAGCATCACTTTTACTCCCTCACCCCTTTTTGTGGTTTCAAATGCTTCTAGAGCTTTTTCTAATGGAAACCGATGAGTAACCAAAGGAGCCACGTTCACTCTCTTAGAAGCCAGCATGGAGATAGCCATTGGCCATCTGCAATAAACAAGAGATTCCTCATGAAGAGCAAACTAAATATATATTGCCTCTAAATATTTAAAGATGTGTTAGATAGTACTTACGTATTGCAATATCGGAATATGCCCCTGATATCAACCTCTCGCACAGCTGCGTTTACAATTGGCACATTGACCAGAGCAGGACCCAAACCAACAAGTATTAAAGTCCCACCAGAGCGCGTTGCCTGTGTAGAAATATCATAATAAGTGTTGACATATGAAGCAGTATATAGAGGAGACATTATGTCTACGGGATGTAGTCAGGATCCTGGCGGTCGGGATCCCAGTGTTCAGAATACCGACGCCAGGATCCCGAATGCCGGTAGCGCTGCCACAGCTATTCCCACTCCTGGGTGTCCACGACACCCATGGAGTGGAAATAGAACCTGCAGCGTGGCGAGCAAAGCGAGCCCACAAGGGGCATCATTGCGCTCGCCTCCCTACTGGCATTCTGGCGGTCGGGATCCCGGCGTCGGTATTCTGACCGCCGGGATCCCGTACCCAACCCATGTCTACCATGCCAATTGGAGATACTTGTCTATAAATCCACATGCACTACAATGTATTTTACTCTGGAAACAATGTTGCAATGACGAGGAGAAACCTGCAGTTTTTGCATACATCAATCTTAGAAAAATATTTTTTTTATTCACCTGCAGATAACTTACATTTACTGGTTTGTGCATGTATTACAAGTTGTACTAAATTTGTTGCTTTATCTTTTTGTCTGTTTTTGTGCTTTTCAGTCACATTATTATATGACAGTCTCTTCTAATTGATGCCTTTGATTACAATATAAAGGTGATCTCTGGATAACGTGTTATCCAGTGGCCAGAGCACAGCATGGATGTTGTATGTGAGACAGCAGGAATAAACCCTGACTTATGATAGAAAGACATAGCTTAAAAGCATAAGATGGAAACCGAAACGATAAAGTGATTTAATTAGCAAAAGTTGCAATTGTGCATGTACAAACAATTACATTAAAATTGTCCAAAGGTTAGATAAACCCTTTAACTTGCTAATATTTTTTCTAGGAATGTCCCCCAAAATGATTTGTTTTTTCATTATCAAATGATGCGTATAAATGGGCCAAATTCAAATGTGGTTGTTTTTGATTCTGCAGTTACTATCTTCTGCCGAAAACAATTGTGATTATATGCTAATATGGGCAGAACTTAACCTGAGCATAGGGACGCCCACTGCCATCACATAATTTCTGTCTGATGGCATATAATTGCTAATACACCGGTACCATCATCGCAAATCGTGTCATGTTGCAGCGTCTGAGTGCCTCTGTAGACGCACAGGCTGAGCTGCTCTCCTGGGATGCAAAGGGTTCTCCAGTAACAAGTAAGATTGCAACTGCTAATTTATGCACGCCCAGAAAACGCCATCTGAACGGCCGTGACACTCCTGCGTTTCCCTGACCACTCCCCATTACCACCTCCAAACACTGTCTTCCTGTCACTAATTCCTCGGTGCGACCGGCATCACAATTCACTCACTATAAGTGCGCACTGCGGCTCTGATGCATGCACAGTAAGAAAACATTGGCCTATTTACATAAAATAGCAGCTCTGTGACCACATCTGAATCAGGCTTAATATGCAGGTTTGTTATAAAAATTATGCTGCATTGGGTTTAAATAGCTATTGTTTGCATAATTTGATGATGATAAAAAAAATAATTTTTAAAAACAATTGTTTTATACAGTAAAATAAAATGAGTTTCCTGTGTTAACTACAGTATATAGTGGTTAAAAGCTGAAATCTATTTTATAGAAAACCATTGTCATCTGCAGGATTGTGTTTGTCAATTACTTTAAAACATGGGCACAGTATTAATAAATCAGTCCCAGACCAGTGGCTGAAAGATGACTTTCTTCACTTTGAACTATAGAAGGGTGGAAATGATGAGGGCAAATGTCCATACCTCTCTTGTCCTACTAGTGCTATAGAGAGGTGTAGTACAGTAGTGCTTGTCTCACTGCCTTAAGGGCCCCATACACTAGAACGATTATGCCCGATTTTATCCGATTTCGACCTTTCGGGCCGATAAATCGGATGAAAAGTGGCAAATTGGATGTGTTTTACATCCAATCTGATCCGATGCACGGTCCCGTGATCATCGAATCGGAGCCCATAGGTCGTTAGTGCTGCACTTGTGATATGTCGGATCCCGCAGGCATGGCTGGGATCGTATACGATACATCATATCCAAAATACCGCATACGATGTATTGGATGCGATCCTGCCGCCCAGGAAGCTGCCGGGTGGTTCAAGGGAAATCGCATCCGACTTTAGCCTCAGAAATGACGCTGTAGTGTATGGGGCCCTTTAGTGTACTCTTTATGTTTCTCCTCCCACAGTACTGTACATTGGGTTCCAAACAAATATCCAGCCCTCTGCCACTGTGGTCAAGAGCACTTTTCACTGCCTACTGGTGCTAAATTTGGCTGAGGAAAAACTGATCATACATTTTCCTTATCTCTATCGGGGTAATATAGGGTTATCAGGCTGTTATTAAATCAGGTACTCAGGACTATGCAGACAACTGTTTAACAAGTCGTTTTGTCAACTTATTGTTATGCAGTTTATAATTTAAATGTCAAAAATATCTGTTTGTTTGCCCCCTCCCATAATCTCTTTAAAGCAACTTTTTTCTTACCATTTTTTTTTTTTTTATTTGCACGTGATTAGAGCACTGGAAAGATAGGTGGCTACTTCCTTTTGGCAGTTCCTGCAACAATAACTGCAGAGATGTTTGTGTAAAATGTGCTCTCGTTATATGGACTTCTACATAAGAATAATTAGTTTTATTCTGCCAAGATGAAAAGCCCACACCATGTGGGCTTAAATATATTATGGTAATAAAATGATAAAGCCATGGTAATATAATGATGGAATCTTATAAAACTCTGTACACCATCTACCAATAAATTCTCCATCTGTTTGTGAGGTGTCTTGTGTAAAAGATGCTGAAGCCAAGAAAGCAATCCATGACGTATCCAGGGCTGTTCCACCAGTCAGCTCACAACATTCAGTGGTACTATACGAGTATATTTGCTAAAGGTTGATTTTCATCTATTTTAAAATCGATCTACACTAAATGTATATTGAGTGTCAGGGGCTATAACACATATACACTTACATATGATTTTTTAATATTATTTTTAAATGTTACTTCATTTGTGTTTTAGCCCCAGAAACACAACATTGATTTTTAGCTTTAGTTTGTCATCGATTTCAAAAAATAAAAGATGAAAAACTGACCTTTAATAAATATACCCATTAAGTTTTCCTTGGCTAATGAAGCTTTGTGGGAAGCAGCAGGGAAAGTAGTTCATGTTAATATATACAGACAGTGGCGTAAGTTCGTCACAGTCGCCCGGAGGCAAGATAAATATTGGTGCCCCCCTATTTCCTATATTAAGATAAATGTATGTCTGTATGTATGTATGTATGTATGTATGTATGTATGTATGTATGCATGTGTGTGTGTGTGTGTATATATGTATGTGTGTGTGTGTGTGTGTGTGTGTGTGTGTGTGTGTGTGTGTGTGTGTGTGTGTGTGTGTGTGTGTGTGTGTGTGTATGGAGTGTTCTGAAAAAATGTATATACTGTATTTATACATTTAATTGTCTTTTATTTTAAATGACACATTTCTTAGCAGTCATACCCAGGATTAGAACCTATGACCTGTTACACTAACAGCAGACACTTTACTGGTGGAGATATTTGCTCCTGTACAAGAAGCATGAGAATTCTAACTATATGAAGTTACGTGTAATTGTCAGAGAAGTATCTTCATATAGTTAAAATTCTCATATTTCTAATACAGGAGCAAATAGCTCCATCAGTAAGGTGTCTGCTTCCAGTGTAATAGGTTGTGGTTTCTAATCCTGGGTGTGATACTTGTAAAATGTGTATCTACAGTATAATAAAAATGGTGTGATTTGTAAGGTGCAGGGACCAGTGAGGAAGTCGGCCACTGAAAAGACAGCGACAGCTATCAATTAACTTAATTCAGTGGTGTCACAGAATGGGAGGAGAGGTGCCCCCCTTCAGAGCAGGAGCCCGGCGGCAGATGACTCCGTTGCCTCCCAGAGTTCTGCCTCTGTATACAGATATAAAGATGATTCACATTCTGTTCTTCAAAATAAATAGAAACACTGGCACACATCATATGCCCAAATATATGCCTATTTATAAAATGAAAATTTGGAAAAATATGACATTGGTAACAGTGTACTCAACATGCAAACTTTTAGGGGTTCTTAAAATCATCCTTTAACCACTTACCTGGAAAGATCCCATGGGAGGTGACCAAAGCCAGCTGGACTTTCGCCGACACGGTCACATCCCATGCGACTGTGCTTTCTGTGGACATTCCTCGGCTGTCAATGAGGAAATACATTCTGCATGTTTCCTCCTCCTGTTGTGGCTCAATGGCAGTGATATAGCAGTCAGTGACATCACTGTCAAATCGAGGTCCTAATTTAGATCTGATCGCAGCAGCAAATTTGTTAGCTAATGGGCAAACCCATATGCACTGCAGGGGGGGGGGTGCAGATATAACATGTGCAGAGAGAGTTAGATTTGGGTGGGGATTATTTAAACTGAAATCTAAATTGCAGTGTAAAAATAAAGCAGCCAGTATTTACCTTGCACAGAAACAAAATCACCCACCCGAATCTAACTCTCTCTGCACATGTTATATTTGCCCCCTGCAGTGCACATGGGGGGTAATTCCAAGTTGATCGCAGCAGGAAATTTTTTAGCAGTTGGGCAAAACCATGTGCACTGCAGGGGAGGTAGATATAACATGTGCAGAGAGAGTTAGATTTGGGTGTGGTGAGTTCAATCTGCAATCTAAATTGCAGTGTAAAAATAAAGCAGCCAGTATTTACCCTGCACAGAAACAAAATAACCCACCCAAATCTAACTCTCTCTGCACATGTTATATCTGCCTCCCCTGCAGTGCACATGGTTTTGCCCAACTGCTAAAAAATTTCCTGCTGCGATCAACTTGGAATTACCCCCATGGTTTTGCCCAACTGCTAACAAATTAGCTGCTGCGATCAGATCTGAATTGGGCCCCAAGTACTAATACGCTGATCTCTAAAGGCCCATACACACTGGGCGATTTTGAGCTGAAAGCAGATCACTTTTGGTGTGCGGCAGCCGTTCATCTGCTGGTATCACCCCCACTGACATCACTGGGCTGGGGGGAAAATAGCTCAGTGTGTATGCATTGAGCGATTTTCAGCCCAGCAATGTCAGCGATCATCCCAGTGTGTATTATTATTATTACCAGTTATTTATATATCGCACACATATTCCGCAGTGCTGTACAGAGAATATTTTGCCCATTCACATCAGTCCCTGCCACAGTGGAGCTTACAATCTATATTCCCTACCACATGTACACGCACACACATTCAAGCTAGTGTTAATTTTGTTGGGAGCCAATTAACCTACCAGTATATTTTTGGATTGTGGGAGGAAACCGGAATACCCGGAGGAAACCCACGCCAGTACGGGGAGAATATACAAACTCCGCACAGTTAGGGCCATGGTGGGAATCGAACCCATGACCTCAGTGCTGTGAGGCAGTAATGCTAACCATTACACCATCCGTACTGCCCCAAGGTGTATGTACCTTAAGAGTGCAGAGACCAACTGAAGCAGGGAGGACTGATGATCAGTCTCTCCCCTTAACTACGCTCTACATGATCAATGATGGGGGACACACAGGACGGTGAGGTTACTAGCATAGTGGGCCTATGGACAAAGGTGTGTGTGTGTATGTGGGCTGGGTAAGCGACACTGGGGATTTATTACCAATAGGGGGGTGGGTGGTAATGCCGTTGAGGGTCTATTTTCACAAAAGGCTATATTCACACTGGTGGGCAAGACATATAGTTACAATGCTGCCTACAGACACTTGCGGGGGAAGGGAAGGGGGGTGAGACACTGACTAGACATACATATTTTTAAATATTTAATATATCTTTAAAAACATGTTCTAAAGTTACTTAAATAAAATTTGCCGTTAACTTGTTAAAATCTTATTATAACCCATGCTAGCTGTACAAAGTGCAATTAACAGCGTCACTGCTTTTCACCCTAGTAAAATTGATGAGTGCAACACTTCCTTTTACGGTCTTTTGCTGATGTCTGTCACCTAGAAAATTCTTGAAACAGTCTGCACTAAATAAAAACACTCCAGCATTCCATATAAATATTTTATCACACTTTTGAAAAACAAATAAGGGCACTCATAAATAGCTGCTGATTTATACAAATATATAACTAATTTATTATATGAAAAGTAACAGTACATTATATAAAAATATCACACAACATCCTTATCACGCAGGACCTCTCACACAACATCTTTATCACGCAGGACCTCTCACACAACATCCTTATCACGCAGGACCTCTTACACAACATCCTTATAATGCAGGACCTATCATACAACATCTTTATCACGCAGGACCTCTCACACAACATCCTTATCACGCAGTACCTCTCACACAACATCTTTATCACGCAGGACCTCTCACACAGCATCCTTATCATGCAGGACCTATCATACAACATCTTTATCACGCAGGACCTCTCACGCAACATCCTTATCACGCAGGACCTCTCACACAACAACTTTATCACGCAGGACCTCTCACACAACATCCTTATCACGCAGGACCTCTCACACAACATCTTTATCACGGAGGACCTCTCACACAACATCTTTATCATGCAGGACCTCTCACACAACATCCTTATCACGCAGGACCTCTCACACAACATCCTTATCACGCAGGACCTCTCGCGCAACATCTTTATCACGCAGGACCTCTCATACAACATCCTTATCATGCAGGACCTCTCATACAAGATCTTCATCACGCAGGACCTCTCACACAACAACTTTATCACGCAGGACCTCTCACACAACATCCTTATCACGCAGGACCTCTCACACAACATCTTTATCACGGAGGACCTCTCACACAACATCTTTATCACGCAGGGCCTCTTACGCAACATCTTTATCATGCAGGACCTCTCACACAACATCCTTATCACGCAGGACCTCTCACACAACATCTTTATCACGCAGGACCTCTCACACAACATCCTTATCATGCAGGACCTCTCATACAAGATCTTTATCACGCAGGACCTCTCACACAACAACTTTATCACGCAGGACCTCTCACACAACATCCTTATCACGCAGGACCTCTCACACAACATCTTTATCACGGAGGACCTCTCACACAACATCTTTATCACGCAGGGCCTCTTACGCAACATCTTTATCACGCAGGACCTCTCACACAACATCCTTATCATGCAGGAATTCTCACAAAACATCTTTATCACACAGGACCTCTCACACAACATCTTTATCACGCAGGACCTCTCACACAACATCCTTATCACGCAGGACCTCTCACACAACATCTTTATCAAGCAGGACCTCTCACACAACATCTTTATCACGCAGGACCTCTCACACAACATCCTTATCACGCAGGACCTCTCACACAACATCTTTATCAAGCAGGACCTCTCACACAACATCTTTATCACGCAGGACCTCTCATGTAACATTTTTATCATGCAGGACCTCTCATACAACATCCTTATCACGCAGGACCTCTCAAGACCATTGAAGAGTGTTTAAAGTAATGTTCTGTAGCCACAGATAATAAAAGATATAAAATACTGATCCCACTGTGATTTAATATATATTACCAAGGAGCATAATATATATATATATATATATATATACACACACACACACACACACACATCAGAAATAGCTTACTGAGCAATTAGCCACAGTAAGTAGCAAGGCAAGAAGTTGGAGGACTAGGAGATTGTGATATAGAAATCATTCAGTACACCCTGGTGGAAGGTGGCATCTTCCACACAGTAAGATACAGTGAAAAAAAAACATTATGCCCTATGCTCCACTAAATCCCTCCTGCTGTTACTTTTAATATATTAAATTGTTTATGTATTTTTTGTCAAACCAGCAGCTATTAATGAGTGCCCTGATTATTTGTTTTTCTCTGTTTCATTATATACAGGTTTCCAGACCCATATTGTAAGGGCAGGTGTATCATCTGTATAGTTGATTTACTGTTTTAAATCTATTATTCTATATTAACTACTAATAGCGCCCACATTGCATTGTTTAGTTGCACACTTTTGCCATTGGTCGAGCAGAGCTTTTCTTCCTCTACTGTCTGTCTGTCTGTTTTTACCCAGTTTTGTTCTATTACTGTTGTTCCAATTGTAAAGCGCAACAAAATATGCTTGCTATATAGGAAAGTTAATTAATAAATAAAGGTGTGTCTTTTCAATAGTTTGTTGCTATCTTTCTAAAAATATTACACAAAGAATATTGTACTGTGATATTTCTTCTGTAAAATTCCAGCAGTATGACAAACATCATGTATTAGTCAAGAATCCAGTTAAACAATTGACTAAATTGCTATTTGACGTGTTTTCTATGTAAACTGTACAATTCCTCCTCAAGCAATAGCTAACATAATCTTGTTCAGTTTATCAATCTGGCAAACAGTGGCATTAATTGTGTCACACAAAAGATATGTGTGCGTGCACTGCTGGTGTTACCAAGAAAACATCATAAAGTGATGTCGTGTATCACCACACATTCTTGGGGAAGTACTCGTACACAGTCTACTTACATAGATTCCTGTCTGAATACAGGATTCTGCTCCAGTGCACTCAATAGTGATCTCAGGCATACACCCTAACAGGTCTTCAACTTTCCGTGCCGTCTGCTCTGGGGACTCTTTGGTGACTTGGAAAATAAAATCTGCTCCAACTTGTTTTGCTTTTTCTAGTCGTGAGGAAGACAAATCTGGAAGAAGATCCAATAGTCAGTGTACTGAGTGCCAATGTATGGAGAAGTCACTAACATAAACCTACAAATCTAAATGTTCCCTTAAACTATGAGCACTGTAGATACAATGGGTCTTATGCAGTATATATTATTATAATTTGCACAGCAAATCATGCATGAAATCGTTCTTTGCATTCCCAAAAAGCAAACATACACCTGCATACCTACCTGTGCGTGACTCAGGCAATTGATGCCTGCCTACTGTACTCCTGAAAAGGTGGGATGTGGAGATAAAGGGCATTCCTAAATAGGGGGGCATATGTAATAGGGTCCGAGTTTGCCGGTGCGTGCGGAGGTGTGGGATGCCGGACGATCTCGGATGTTATTTTTAAAAGCGGCAATCGTTTACAAGGCATGGTTTTGCCTTGTGAATGATCGCGGCTTTAAAAAAACTAAAAACTTAGATTGTCTGGCATCCTGCACCTCTAGCAAACTCAGACCCTATTACATATGCCCCAGGTAGATTACAGGAAGGGTAATTTACGTAACTGCAGCTGTATTATGTACAGGTGCAAATGCACTGATGATGACGACGATGGTCAGCAGCACGAGCGGGCCAATAGTGAAAGCTGAAAGTGATTGCACCACTGACGCTTTTAAGCGTTTTCTGTATTGCTTGGACATATATTGTGTTTCCATTTGTGTGTGTTTTAGACTATTATTTTATGTTTTTGTACACAAGATGGAGAGCTGTTTCTGCTGTATTAGAGTTTTTTTGTTTTTTTAGAATCATTGATGCTTAATAGCAGATTTCACAAGCGAGACCAATAAAACATAAAAAACATTGGCATAAGTGTATGTGATGTATACCTGGCATATTTGTAGCCAATGCAGAACTGTACTTATCTCCAATTACGTATGGCTCATCATAAATATGCTATTTCTGAAATCAATTTTTCATCAACCCTGATAAAGGAATATTCTGTAATTGACAAATATACAAAAAATATCTCATACCCTGAAACGTATGAATGTCTCTGTAAGCTATTTTATGCAAAGCAGCTGGCATTTTAGATTTGGAGTGATTTGAATATGTGCACATTATCAACCTGATTCAGGTCCTGATGGAACTGCGGTGCATGCCGCAAAGTACTGATGTTAGTGATATTGCTGCTGCTTCCATGCAAGCAGCAGAGATAGCACCTCCGTCCACATCTGAATCAGGACCCCATGTGTGAGTCTAACCGGGTTCAATATGAAATGCCGGTTTACAGGATCCCGGTGGTCATAATACTGATGCTGCGATCCTGATGAGTGAAAAGCCTACAGGGGTGAGTGTGGGCTCTCTCCGTTACCCCTAACCCTCTTATCCCTGCTGCCTAACCCTAACCTTCCCCCTTAGTGCCAAACCCTAAACACTCCACACAGGTGCCTAAACCAAACACCCCATCCCTGCTGCATAAACCTCATCCTTCCTTCCCCACAGCCTTACCCTAACCACCTCCCCCCGGGAGTGACTAACCCTAAACCTAATCTAACCCCTGCAGTCTAAGCCTAACCCTTCACCTGGCACCTAAACCTAACCCCCCACCCCCCCCGATGCTAAACCTAACCCACCAGCTTTACTTATGGTCAGGATGCCAACTGTCGGGACTCTGGCGTCGTCTCCTGGTACTTTCAGAGTTCCGTGTGGGGATTCTAAAGGGTGTCAGGATTCCGGTGTTGGTATTTCAACTGCCGGGATCCTGACAGCCGGCACCTTCACCGTATCCCAGTCCAACCTATGTGTAGAGAGTTGATGAGGCAGAAGTGTCGAACCTCATTGTGTTAATATAATGCATGGTTATGTCAAGCACTCAAAATTCTAAACTTGGAGGTGTGACGCTAATATAGTGTATGTGGTTGGCAGGTACGGAGTGGAATCCGCATAGGAAATTTATCTTTTTACCCCAGCATGTGTAAGGGAACATGCAGGGATTGGAGGTAAGGTATAAAATGTAGATAACCAATGCATAAATGAAAACAGGCTTTCCGACATCACAATACTATTTTTCTTTCATGTCTTAAATATATATATATATTATATATATATATATATATATATATACATACACATATAATATAATAATTTTTTTTTTTTTTTTTTTTTAATAATATGGTTGGCGCTGCTCCCTAGAGTTTAAGGCAAACTGCTGGCATTTGTTAGAGGCACCCTTTATGCATGAAATGGCTAATTTTTTTATTAAAACTTTTATTATTAGGAATAAAATACATTTCTTAACATTATAAATGAATAACCTTGTAGTTAAAGTATTTTTTAGGTTTTATTATAATATAAGTTTATTACAATTTTATTACTATTACTGAATTATCATTATTATTAGAATTTTATTATTACTATTTAATTATTATGTTTTATTATCATTGTCGCCACAAATTTCCAAAGTGCCATTCAAAGTAAAGCTGCATAAAAAGGTGAATTAATTATATATATACTGTATACACACACACACACACACACACACACACGTACACCCCCCCCCCCCCCTCATATATCCCACAAATGGGCCAAACGTACATATTAGTTGCAGCAGCTTGCGACCCATTCATGGGAGCATACGCACCCACGCAGACATGCAACCGGCTAGCGGCATAGATGAGCACTGACCATCTGTAAATAAATAAATGCATATGTAGGCATGGCATAGCTCTTGGCTAAAGCTGGGTAGACACCTAGCCAACTTGTTCGCTGACCCGCCAACAGAGCTGTCAGTTAGGTAAGCATACACACTTACCAATCGGTACTCGCCATATCGGGCCAGATATCACAACTGGACAGGCATTTCAATTTGCCCACCCAGCTATGATGTCAGTCCCTGCAGCCAGTGTGTGAGTGGTTGGTGGGTCATCCATACACACATCCATACATATCGGCATCGTCTGTGCTGCAGGGCCAACACAATATGTCTGTTAATTATGTAATTCACAGTAATTTTAAGTGTACATACCCGCCAATGACCTACAGATATATTGCCAGTTCGATAGAGCAGGAATATATCTATCAGTGTGTACCCATTTTAAGGTAGAGAGTCTAATTGGAGGGATGTAACAAGAGGATGGAGGGCCCTGCTTGTGAGAACTTACATTCTAAGAGTGGGAGTAGTAAGGGCAAAAGATGTAGGAGGAAAAGAACTGATCATGCAGGTAAGCTAGAGTGAATATGTGAATTTGAGGCAGCATATGAACCATTTACCGAAAGACTGGATCTGTGGCTATGTTTGCCACAAACACTGCTCAGAACCTGCAACCATGACAATCTGCAAATTCTGCAACAGGGTGCCTCATGCTGTATAATCAAGCAAAAACAACAACCTAGCATTCTCAGTCTCAAGGTGTGTTCCCAGCACCGTACTCTAATACACTTACATTATTATTAAAACTGTAGTTGTTTTAATTGTAGTGTTAAACTGCGTTGCAGAAAGTTAACGCATTAAAAACTGATCAGGAATTTATTACTGGATTAACATATATATATATATATATATATATATACACACACATATATATATATATATATATATATACACATATATATATATATATGCACACACACAAGCATTTGCCTTAGCTTACCTTGGGTGGATGTCTGTTATTGCTCAGCTTAACTAATTGTACGAAGACAGTAGTGCCATCTAATATTGTGATGTATATTGTACACATTGATCACAAAATTTCTTTGCAAACAGTGGACCCAATTCAGTAAGGATTGCAAAGTCTGCTTATTAGCATAATTTGCAATCCTTTTGCTCGCATGCTGGGGGCCGCACATCGCAGGACAAAGCAGCCCAGCATGCTAATCACCGCCCCCCCTGCGAAGAAAGTAAGGAAGCCTCCTGCTGGTGGCCCTCTTGCGACGGCAAGAGGTTCACCACCATCTTTGCAATCAGAGCCGCCCCGATCACGCCCACGGCCCCCGTACGCGCCACCACACCATGTTTCCCAGACGACCCCCCCCCCCGCGCTACCCTTTGTCACCGCCTGTGAAATGGAGCATTGCTGCCCCGCAAACGCCTCTGCCTGATTGACAATTGCAATTTTTGATTCAGGGATTAACACAAATAGATGCTTGGGGCTACTAACACACGAGCAAGCCACGCAAAGCTGCACAAAGGAGAAGAAGCTGGTCCTGTGTATACAATGTTAAAGCAGACTCTACACAGGGTGGAGGCAGCCATGTTTTGTACTGAACCAATATTGAATCAATTCATTTGCTAGTAACTGGGACAAAAGACATGAAGTGCCTCATGCCTTTGTGATATGACTGCTTCCAGTGAGACGACAAGCAGTATTCTGCATAGTCAGTTCATCTCCCAATATATTTCCACTCTGTGAAAGGGATCCACTTGAAAAAAAAAAGAACAATGCAAAGCCTATTTCAGATTCATCATATAAACTGTAAATCTTCAACATCAGTACTATGCACAAATAATAAAAATCCAAAACAACAAAGGTGCATTGAGTCATAAACATTTATGGAGGTCAACTTAACTCCTAGCATGTTAAGAGGCAATTTTGCGTCACACTAACAGACAGAATGAAAGTAAATATTATAAAAATGTTTTAACATTCAGTATAATTTGCATAGACACTAAACTACCTTATATCCTCAACCCATCAGTGAATGCATTTTATGTTAAAATCAAGATAGCAAAAAACGAGATTTATGGTAAGAACTTACCGTTGTTAAATCTTTTTCTGCAAGGTACACTGGGCTCCACAAGGATTAACATCGGGGTGTAGAGTAGGATCTTGATCCGAGGCACCAACAGGCTCAAAGCTTTGACTGTTCCCAAGATGCACAGCGCCGCCTCCTCTATAACCCCGCCTCCGTGCACAGGAGCTCAGTTTCGTTAACCAGCCCAGTGCAGTAGCAGGTACCAGAGATGACAATTGCTCGTAGCCAATTACACCACACATTTACCACAGGAGAGGGTGTCAGCGGCTATGCCATACCAACCCAAAGAAGCTAAGTGTGTCAGGGTGGGTGCCTTGTGGAGCCCAGTGTACCTCGCAGAAAGAGATTTAACAACGGTAAGTTCTTACCATAAATCTCATTTTCTGCTGCGGGGTACACTGGGCTCCACAAGGATTAACATCGGGGATGTCCTAAAGCAGTTCCTTATGGGAGGGGACGCACTGTAGCAGGCACAAGAACCCGGCGTCCAAAGGAAGCATTCTGCGAGGCGGAAGTATCGAAGGCATAGAACCTAATGAACGTGTTCCCAGAGGACCACGTAGCCACCTTGCACAATTGTTCAAGGGTCGCACCATGGTGGGCCGCCCAAGAAGGTCCAACCGACTGAGTAGAATTGGCTTTGATGGTAGCAGGAACCAGACGACCAGCCTGTACATAAGCATGTGCAATCACCATTCTAATCCATCTGGCCAGTGTCTGCTTGGAAGCAGGCCAGCCACGTTTGTGAAAACCAAACAGCATGAAAAGAGAATCGGATTTCCTAATGGAGGACGTTCTCTTCACATAGATACGGAGAGCCCGTACTACATCCGAAGACCGCTCTTTGGTAGACAACTCAGGAGAATTAAAGGCCGGAACCACAATCTCCTGGTTAAGTTGGAAGGAAGACACCACCTTGGGTAAATAACCTGGCCGCGTTCTAAGAACCGCCCGGTCACGGTGAAAAATCAAAAATGGGGAGACTTACAGGATAAGGCACCCAAGTTTGAGACCCTTCTAGCTGAAGCAATGGCCAGCAAAAACAGTACCTTAAGGGAAAGCCACTTAAGGTCAGCAGAGGCAAGAGGTTCAAACGGAGACTCTTGCAAGGCCTCCAAAACCACCGACAGATCCCAAGGGTCCACAGGTGGCACATAAGGAGGCTGAATCCGCAACACGCCCTGAGTGAATGTAGGGACATCAGGTAGGGCAGCAATCTTTCTCTGAAACCAAACCGACAAGGCAGAGATGTGAACCTTGAGGGAGGCCAGATGCAGGCCTAAGTCCAGGCCCTGTTGTAGAAAGGCCAATAGTTTGGCAGTACTAAACTTGAAAACGTCATGATTGTGAGACGCATACCAAGTAAAGTAAGCATTCCAGATCCTATGGTAGATCCGAGCAGAAGCCGGCTTACGGGCCTTCAACATAGTTTGAACGTCCGCCTCAGAAAAACCCTTGGCCCTCAGGACGAAAGCTTCAAGAGCCATGCCATCAAAGCCAGTCGGGCCAAATCCTGGTAAACACAAGGGCCCTGAACGAGGAGGTCTGGTTGTTGTAGAATTAGAAGGGGTTGATCCAAAGAGAGGCCCTGTAGATCGGAGAACCTGGGCACGCCTGGGCCACGCTGGAGCGACCAGAAGTAGGTTTCCTCCTTCTTGCTTGAACTTCCGTATTACTCTGGGCAGGAGTGACACCGGAGGGAACACATATACGCCAGCTAAAAGTTCCATGGAATTGCCAGAGCGTCCACGAACGCTGCTTGAGGATCCCTTGTCCTTGCTCCGAAGACCGGAACCTTGTGATTGTGTCGAGACGCCATCAGATCCACATCTGGAAGGCCCCACGTGTCCACGAGAAGTTGAAACACCTCTGGATGGAGGCTCCACTCTCCGGCGTGTACGTCCTGACAACTGTGATAGTCCGCTTCCCAGTTCAGAACGCCCAGAATGAACACTGCTGATATGGCCGGCAGATGGCGTTCTGTCCATTGAAGAATCCGTGATACTTCGCTCATTGCCATGCGGCTTTGAGTGCCGCATTGATGATTGATGTATGCCACGTGTACTGGAACAGGTCTGCTCTATATCAGATGCTGGGCCATTGTCAACGCATTGAACACTGCCCGCAAGTCCAGAATGTTTGTTGGGAGTAGAGACTCCTCCTCAGTCCACCGACCCTGGAGAGAGTGTTGTTCCAACACCGCACCCCAACCTCTCAGACTGGCATCCGTCGTCAGCAGGACCCAGTTGGATATCCAGAAGGGACGGCCCCTGCTCCTATAATATGGGCAGCACCAAACCCCCCCCCCCCCTTGATTGCCTGCTTACTGCATGGCACCAGCTTACAAACTGAGCTCCTGTGCACGGAGGCGGGGTTATAGAGGAGGCGGCGCTGTGCATTTTGGAATCAGTCAAAGCTTTCAGCCTGTTGGTGCCTCGGATCAAGATCCGCACATATATGCACATATATGGTATTTGTGCTTTATTGAAGTTTTTACACTTTAACTGTTTATCTCAAGTCATACGT
The DNA here is from genome assembly GCF_028390025.1 of Pseudophryne corroboree. Classification (NCBI taxonomy): domain Eukaryota; kingdom Metazoa; phylum Chordata; class Amphibia; order Anura; family Myobatrachidae; genus Pseudophryne; species Pseudophryne corroboree. Next base: position 319,917,884 of record NC_086449.1, read on the forward strand.
TCATTTGCAAAAAACAATAATTTTTTTACTGAAGGACTTTCCCCCACCTATCCCTTCCCAGGAACCGGTATCATGAAAATACCAAGAGGTCTGCTGTTTAACTGGATGAAAGGTCAGGCTGAGAAAACAAAATGTTATCAAATGCTGGAGTTAATGATTTCCAATATATGAAACAATGGCACATATCAGAAAACATAAATTGGTAATGAAGAAAAACAACCTTTATCAAATAATCAAATTAGCACTATCTGAAAATGCCAACATTGAATTATCTTAAAGAATAGACTAAATATAATTTTTTTACCTATTCAATCCATTGCATAGCAACTGGCAAAAACGGTTTCTGAGGTAAAACAATATCAATTTCATTTTCCAATGAGTTTAAATGACTTAGCTTATCATTTGTTCAGCCCTGATAACTGAGAAATGATTGCGGCGTTATTATGTACATACACTGTACCTGTCCAATAGTCAGCCAGACAGGAGTGAAAAGGGTGACATCGCTGCACTGATAGCTATGCATGATTCATGGTGACTGAACTCTCTTAGTGATTAATTCCCATTCCAGCTTTCCCTACCACCTCGGAACTGACAAGTACAGTAGAATGCATATCATGCTGAAATATATTATCCCATTTATGCAGACTGCCTGCAAGCTTGTATGGTGCATTGTATCACATGCATTATGGGAAATTAAATTATGGACTACTTTGCCAGCAACTGCTAAAAGACAGCCCCATTCCCGCGGTAATTAGGAACTATGAATTCAACGGTTTGGGGCTGATATGCCGAAGGTCGGGATACCGGTGACCAGAATACCGACTGCGGCATGCTGATGTTTAGAATCACGATAGGGGTCGGGTAAATATGTTAAACCCCCACCCTAACCCTCCCAAAAGCCTAAACCTATCCCTTCCCTCTCCCCCCGCAGTCTAGCCCTAACCCTACATGGAGGTGCCTAAACCTAGTCCCACCTTCCCTCAGCCTAAACCTAACCTCTCTACCCCGCAGTCTAACCCTAACCCACCCTGGGAATGCCTAAACCTACCCTCCCCCGCCCCTGCAACCTAAACTTAAATCACCCCCCTGCCCGCAGCCTAACCCTAACCCTCCACCAGCACCCTAAACCTAACTTCCCCTCCACGCGACTTACCTCTCCGGTGGCCCAGCACACAAATGTTCAGTATCCCAGCGGTAGGTATTGCGTCGCTAGGATTGCGATCCTAATCCGGATGCCAGCGTTGGCATTCTGAGCAGTGCCCGGATCCAGGCATCTGTATTTAGAGTGCTGGGATCCCGTCTGCCAGGATCCTAACTGGTTCCAGAATTAGAAGAACTAGAAGATTTGCAGAATGCAAATTTTAAAATGAATGGAGGATATTAGGGTCATATCTCACTCTACTGGTTTACATCATACAGTAGTTGCCTCCAGTTATTAATACATAAGTCCTGATGAATGAGCAATAAATAGGGGTAAGTGGCAAACTGAACTGGTAACATTTGAACATTTTTTTAATGGCATATTGCATCAAAGAACAGATTTTAGAATGTGTTGAAGCTGGTCATGGTATTTTTATTGGCAAAGTTTGATTTGCAAGCATATATAGTACCCCTGGTACTGTCATTGCAAATAAGGTTCACCCTTCACATTCACACAATGGAGATCCCTTGGATACATTTGATGCCCTTAAACTGTGATGTACCATAATTAATTCTTCTACGGTTACTTACTTTGCAAATACAGCATGTCGTCTTAACATGCTTAAAAAAAATTACAAAAACTATAACAAGTTATATAAAAATTAATGAGGACCATTTATGCATTTAGTATCTGATTATGCACACTGTATGATCTGAAACCCCAAACAATAATTAAAAATACAGGGTGATTCAAAAGTCGCAGTACACCCTTTTGTTTCAAAAACGGTGCAGGAAATGCGAAAACTAAATTCTCCAGTAAGGTATGGGTGAGATGGGCTATCTTTTAGGGTATGTACCGAACATGGGCACCATCTTGAAATCAGAATTTGCTTAAAAGTTTATTGCTGCAAACAGATTTGAAATAGCAGTTATGGTTCAAACGTTACAACACTTTTTTATTGCAAGTAACTGAAGATGGCTTTGACAAAAGAGGAGAGAATTGAGGTCATTTTGATGTCTGGAAAATGAAGTTTCCATGTCATAGCTGCAGATTTTAACAACCGTCACCCAGAAAGGGGTGTAGTACGGCTGACCGGCGGTCTCCTGACCGCCGGTCAGCTTACCGACGCCGGGATCCCGGCGGGGAGGGGCGAGTGCAGCAAGCCCCTTGCGGGCTCGCTGCGCTCGCCACGCTGCGGGCTCGGTGGCGACCTGCGGTCGCCACGGGTTCTATTCCCACTCTATGGGTGTCGTGGACACCCACGAGTGGAAATAGTCCCTGTTGGCCGGCATGCCGACCATCGGGACAGTGACCCGTCGGGTTGGTGGAGGAGGTCATGTGACTGTCGGTCAGCTGACCGGCGGTCACATAAGTACCACCCCCCAGAAAGACCAGGAGCACTCTTTGGACGACCACTCCGTGAATTGTCAGCCACAGTCCCAGTTTCTCGGAATTTTGCAATTAGGCACCTGACAGTGTTATGTGAAATTGGAGGTCTTTCTGGGTTTTATTTCTTTTTCTAACTTCACACTTGACTGGTGGGAATTGGCAATTTGCCTACAAGTCAGCAAGCATGTATATGCAAAATTATCATTCCTGGGGCATATAAACATCAGAATAAAAATACATTATAGCACTCATCATGACTAGTAACTATTGTGTGACATTACTGATCATCCGTCCCTTTCGGCTGTTCTGGGTTTGTCGGAGACGGAACAGACCATAGCCAATTATTATATAAATACAAGTGCATAAACACAGAATTTTCTTACCACTTATTACTACTTGTGAAGCTCCCATCATCTTTGCCACAATTAGAGAAACCAGGCCAATAGGTCCTAACAAATAAATGTTAGAAACAAATTAAAATAAAACACAAAATTTGGATTATAAATGATTTAGATGAGGTCTAGAGTATGATGTGACAAAGCAAAGTACACTATATGGAAACATTACTATAAAAAAAAAAAAAAAAAAAAACATTTCATAGAGGCCTTCTTTTGAATTAAAGAAGTACCTGTAAGGGAAACAATTTCTTTAAAAGCTAGTACTCGGCAAACCCCACTGAGTAGTACATGTTTGTAAGGCAAGTCTAAGCATTGTACAATTGACACTAATAGTCAGGGGCGGATTGGGAACAAAAAGCAGCCCTGGAAAAATTTGTACTAGTGGCCCCACACGGGCAGCACCAGAGGTGTAAGGTCTAGCCATGGGCCATGGCAGCAGCACCCTCCCCCCAAGACTTTCCAGATAGTGGGCATGTCCAGCATCAAGGGGGAAGTTAAAAATACATAAAATTAAATATTATGAGCACATTATATGATGCACCTTCAGAATTTAGGAAACTATATAATTCTTTAGAAATATATATTTTCTTGCTGATTACACCAACTGTATCCCAATCACTATTCACTCAATCTTATATGTCCTCCTGGCAAAGTAATTTTCATATATGCAAATTATTTAGCATCTTATTCACTATGTCTATAAAAAGGACCACATGTCCTCAAACTAAACAGGCCCCACAGGTGCGTCGGCCCACCGGGAATCTTCCCTGTGAACCCTATGGCCAATCCGCCTCTGCTAATAGTTGATATATAATTTCCCACATTCCAATCATATTAATAAGAAAAAGAATAATACATGCAAATAGAGCACAACCATGAGAAATATCTGTGCAAAATGTCTTATGCCTAAGAGGTTTAATAAAAAAAAATAGGATTTTAATTACCACCGGTAAATCCTTTTCTCATAGTCCGTAGAGGATGCTGAGGTCCATTTAGTACCATGGGGTATAGACTGGTCCTTTGGGAGCTACTAGCACTTTAAGAGTTTAATACTGTGGGCTGGCCCCTCCCTCTATGCCCCTCCTACCAGACTCAGTCTAGAAACTATGCCCGAGGAGACGCACATACTTCGAGAGAAGGAAACACACAGATAGTGGTGAGATTCATACCAGCTCACACATAACAAAAAGAAAAGCCAAGCTAACCAACTTGGAACAATTCAGCAACGGCTGAAACAACAACACTGAACCAAGTAACAATGCAGGAATACGAAGTACTGGGCGGGCATCCTCTACGGACTACAAGAAAAGGATTTACCGGTAGGTAATTCAAATCCTATTTTCTCTTACGTCCTAGAGAATGCTGGGGTCCATTTAGTACCATGGGGATGTACCAAAGCTCCCAGTATGGGAGGGAGAGTGCTGAAGTTCCTGCAGAACAGAATTACCAAACTTTAGGTCCTCAGAGGCCAAAGTATCGAACTTGTAGAACTTGGCAAACGTGTTCGACACAGACCAAGTAGCTGCTCGGCAAAGCTGTAAAGCCGAGACACCCCAGGCAGCCGCCCAGGAAGAACCCACTTTACGAGTAGAGTGGGCCTTAACAGATTTTAGACACAGCAAGCCTGCTGTCGAATAAGCATGCTGGATAGTAAACCAGATCCAGCGAGAAATCGTCTGCTTAGAAGCTGGACACCCAACCTTGTTGGGATCATAAAGGACAAACAAAGGGTCCGACTTCCTGTGACGAGAAGTTCTCTTCACATATATCTTCAAAGCCCTCACAACATCCAAGAACTTTGAGGTAATTGAGGAGTTAGTAGCCACTGGCACCACAATAGGTTGGTTGATATGAAAAGCTGACACAACCTTCGGAAGACGCGTTCTGAGCTCAGCTCTATCTTCATGGAAAATCAAAGTAGGAGCTCTTGCTTGAAAATGCCCCCAATTCTGACACATGTCTAGCAGATGCCAATGCCAACAGTGTGACCACCTTCCAAGTAAGAAACTTGACGTCCACCTCCTTCAAAGGTTCGAACCAATATGATTGCAGGAACTGCAGCACCACATTAAGATCCCAAGGTGCCGTAGGAGGCACAAAGGGTGGTTGGATGTGCAGAACCCCTTTCAAGAATGTCTGAATCTCAGGGGGTCAGCCAATTGTTTCTGGAAGAAAATGGACAAGGCCGAAATCTGGACCTTTATGGAGCCCAAGCGTAGACCTGCTTGCAGAAAGAGGAGAAACCGTCCCAGTTGAAACTCCACCATTGGAAACTTCTTGGATTCACACCAAGACACATACTTTTTCCAAATCCGATGGTAATGTTTAGACGTAACCCCCTTCCTAGCTTATATCAGCGTAGGAATTACCTTTTTTGGAATACCCTTCCGAGCTAAGATCTGGTGCTCAACCTCCATGCCGTCAAACGTAGCCGCAGTAAGTCTTGATAGGCGAACGGCCCCTGCTACAGAAGGTCCTCGTGAAGAGGAAGAGGCCTTGGATCCCCCAGGAGTAATTCCAGAAGATCCACGTACCAAGCCCTCCATGGTCAGTCAGGAGCAATGAGGACCGCCTGAACTCTTGTTCTTTTTATTAGTTTGATAATCCTTGGGATGAGTGGAGGGAACACATACATTGACTGGAACACCCACGGAGTTACCAGTGCATCCACTGCCACTGCCTGTGGGTCTCTCGACCTGGAACAGTACCTCCGAAGCTTCTTGTTGAGGTGAGAGGCCATCATGTCTACCTGAGGTACACCCCATCGGCTTGTCACCTCTGCAAACACCTCCGGGTGGAGGCCCCATTCTCCTGGATGGAGATCGTGTCTGCTGAGGAAGTCCGCTTCCCAGTTGTCCACTCCCAGAATGAAGATTGCTGATAGTGCCACCACGTGCTTTTCTGCTCAGAGGAGGATTCTTGTTACCTCTGACATTGCCGCTCTGCTCTTCGTTCCACCCTGTCGGTTTATGTAGGACACTGCCGTTACATTGTCCAACTGAACCTGAATGGCCTGATCTTGCAGAAGGTGTGCCGCTTGTAGAAGGTGGTTGTATATGGCCCTTAGTTCCAGAATGTTTATCGGAAGGATGGATTCCAGACACCTAGTGCCAGCTCTATTGTTTTTCTTGGATTCCAGACTTGACCACTTTCCTTGGAAGTTTTCCCCTTGGGTGACCGCTCCCCAACCTCTGAGACTTGCATCTGTGGTTAGAAAAATCCAATTCTGAATCCCGAACCTGCGGCCCTCAAGTAGGTGAGAAGTTTGCAGCCACCAGAGGAGTGAAATTCTGTCTTTCGGTGACAGGCGTATCCACTGGTGCATGTTAAGATGTGATCCAGACCATTAGTTTGGGAGATCCAGTTGGAAGGACCTCGCATGGAATCTTCTGTACTGAAGAGCCTTGTAGGAGGCTGACATCTTCCCCAGAAGGCGAATGCACTAATGAACCGATACCTGGGCTGGCTTCAGGACATCCCGTACCATTGATTGGATCACCAACGCTTTCTCTACCGGTATAAAACACCCTCTGCACTTCCGTGTCGAGTATCATCCCCAGGAAGGGCAGTCTCCTTGTCAGCTCCAAATGTGACTTTGGAAGGTTCAGGATCCACCAATGATCCTAGAGTAGTCGAGTTGAGAGAGCAATACTCTGCAACAACCTCTCCCTGGAAGATGCTTTTATCAGCAGATCGTCCAGATATAGAATTATGTTCACACCTTGCCTGCAGATGAGTAGCATCATCTCTGCAATGACCTTGGTGAACACTCTCGGTGCTGTGGAGAGGCCAAAAGGCAGTGCCTGGAACTGATAGTGACAATCCAGCAGCGCAAATCTGAGATAAGCATGGTGAGGCGGCCAGATCGGAATGTGAAGGTATGCATCCTTGATATCCAGGGATACCAGGAATTCCCCCTCCTCCAGACCTGAGATCACCGCTCTCAGAGACTCCATATTGAATTTGAACTCCCTCAAGTAGGGGTTCAATGACTTTAGGTTTAATATCGGCCTTACCGAACCGTCTGGTTTCGGTAGCACAAACAGGTTTGAGTAATAACCCTTGTGTTTTAGGTGAGTTGGAACTGGAACAATAACAATTGTTTGGACCAATTTTTGAATGGCTTCCTGCAGGATGGATAGCACTTTCCGTCAGTGAAACTGGTAAGCCTGATTTGAAGAATCTGTGAGTTGGGAGTTCCTGAAACTCAAGTCTATAGCCCTGGGTAACAATGTCTGTCACTCAGGGGTCTAGGCATGACGACGCCCAGATGTGACTGAAATCTTTTAGTCTTGCTCCCACCTGCCCGATCTCCAGGCTGGGAGGTCCACCGTCATGCTGAAGATTTTGAGGAAGCAGAACCTGGTTTCCGTTCCTGAGAAACTGTTGGTGCAGGTTTTCTGGATTTTCCCCGACCACCCCTAAAGAAGGTGGAAAGGGATTTGGATTTTTTAAATTTTGCGGTCCGAAAGGACTGCAGTGTAGGATAAGATTTCCTAGCCGATGGTGCTGCTGAGGGAAGAAAAATGTATTTACCTGCAGTTGCCGTGGAGATCCACGCATCCAATGCGTCCCCAAACAGAGCCTGACCTGTAAAGGGTAGGTTCTCCATATTTTTCTTGGATTCTGCATCTGCAGTCCATTGGCGTAGCCAGAGTCCTCTGCGTGCCGAGACCGTCATGGAAGTAGCCCATGCATTCAGCACGCCAAGATACTTCATGGCCTCCACCATGAAGCCAGCAGAATCCTGTATGTGACGTAAAAACAAGTCAATGTCACTCCTATCCATAGTATCTAAGTCCTCCAGGAATGTGCCTGACCACTTTACTATGGCTTTAGAAATCCACACACAAGCAATAGTGGGCCTTAAAGCCACGCCTGTAGCAGTGTATAGTGATGTAAGCGTAGTCTCAATCTTGCGGTCAGCCGGCTCTTTTAAGGCGGTTGAACCAGGGACAGGTAAAACCACCTTTTTAGACAACCTAGATACAGAAACGTCTACTATAGGTGGGTTTTCCTCACTTCTTTCTATCCTCCTCAGGGAATGGGAAAGCAATGAGAATTCTTTTAGGGATCTGGAATTTTTTCTTTGGGTTTTTCCTGGATTTTTCAAATAAAGAGTTTAACTCCTTAGAAGCAGGGAAGGTAAGCGAGGATTTCCTATTTTCTGTAAAATAAGATTCCTCTACTTGTTCAGGTACCTTCTCAGAAACATGTAAAACATCCCTAATTGATTCAATCATTAGCTGCACCCCTTTAGCAAGGAATGCATCACCCCCCTGCATATCCCCATCACCGTCCCCTGTATCAGAGCCGGTATCAGTGTCAACTTACATTAACTGGGCAAGTGTACATTTTTTCGGATCTGTAGGTGGGGTATTGGAGGAAGTAGTGGGAGCTGAATACTTCAAACCCTCTACAGATTCTCAAAAACTGCATCTCTTTCTCATTATGTGACATCCTTGATGAAATCTGGGATATCATTCCCCTTAAAGAATCCACCCATGGGGGTTCGAATTCAGAAGGCTAGGAATGCACATTGCAGTCCTGAGTACATGGAATAGACTCCTCAGGAGAAGATACACACTCTGCAGCACATGACACAGAGCCTTAGACATGGTAATGTGGATATATACACTTACACACACATACAGAAAAATGTCAGACAGTTTCCCCCAGAGTACCTTCAGAAAGTCACAGAGTATAAGGAGCCAGCCACACAGCGCCCTGTGGGCAGTAATTATGATAAAAGCCCGGCACCGACTAACTAACCTTAATAGGTTAATTAGTACTAACTGCACTCTGCCCTGTCTATAACACCCTGGTACCACAGAGAATAACTGGAGTTATATAGGGGTCAGCGCTCCCTGTCAGCATCCTGCTTCAGTGATCTGCAGGGAGAAAATGGAGTTGGTGAGTGCTGGATCCGCTCTGAGGAGAAGCCCCGCCCCCTGTAATGGCACGCGGCTTCCCGCACAATTACATTATACTGGTCTGAGGTCTTTGATGCGAACAGCGGTATTAGCCCCTGTTAGATGTATTACTAGTCTTAGGGTGATCGCGCTGGCCCAGGACGCCCCTTAGCAGTGTCTACATATGCATGTTGCTGAGCCTTCATGGAGCGCAGCCTGTCAGAGCTGTGCTCCCAACCCTTGTGCCGCCATTCCCGCCGGCGACCCGCTAACCGGGCCGCCGGCACTGTACTCACCACTCTTCTTTCTTCTGGCTCTGTTAGGGGGTGACGGCCGTGCTGCAGGAGCAAGCAGTCGCCTCGTGGGCTTGCGATCAGCACCCTCAGGAGCTCAGTGTCCTGTCAGCGAAGATAGAGAACCATTAACTTCAAGGCTTCAAGAGTTGTTTCCTATTCCACCCCAAAGTCCCACGAAGCACGGAGGCTGTTGCCAGCAGCCTTCCTGTAAATTAACTAACTCTAGAAAACAATAAAACTAAGAAAACTGCTAGGAGCTCCCCTAGCTGTGACCGGCTCCTCCGGCACATTTTCTAAACTTAGTCTGGTAAAAGGGGCATAGAGGGAGGGGCCAGCCTACACTATTAAACTCTTAAAGTGCCAGTGTCTCCCAAAGGACCCGTCTATACCCCATAGTACTAGATGGACCCCAGCATCCTCTAGGACGTAAGAGAAATGTATATTTAAAGCAAAAACAAACAATCTATAAAACTGTATGATAATGGGCCCATATCAAGGAAGTATTTGGGCAAGTCCCCATTACCTACAGTATACCTGGGTTGAGTAATTGGTAATATCAGACATGTTGGACAATCTCAATTCGCAGAGTCTGGGATTTTTTAATATGCTGGATTTTAACAAACCCACCCCCATGCAATCATCAGAGTCCACGGATCGGATCAGCGTCAGGGAAGTGCCCCTTATATGTACGGCTTGCATTAGATCTTTCTCCATACCTGCTCCGCAGATAAACACTCTGCTTCCAAGTGTAACCCCAGCTCTTCTACAGGCATGGATCCCCACAGAGAGAGGTTCTATCAGAGCTCCTTCCTCAAACGTTACATTGTCAGGAAGCCTGTAACAGATAAAACAATTTTTCAACACCTATAACTTCCATCTCATACATGGAACTAGGAAATAATGTGTGTGGTGGTCGGGTCCATTCTCTGTACGTACATAAGAATCATTAGCTGTAAGTAGGTGTTTCTTTATACAGAATATATTTTTGTGTCTCCCAGATGCCTAAACAAATAGTATTCTTATAGCTCATTTGATGATATGAAGCTTTTTCATGTGATGTCTCCAAGTTACTAGCAAAAATGTGACTTCCAAGGATCAGTAGAGAAGTATGTTTTCCTTAGTATAACCAACACTATGGTAGACGACGTATGCTGCTTGTTTCCATATTTGTTATACTGTAAGTGTCAGCGGGTTCATTTTGCTAATTACTTTTAAAAACAAAAACCTTGATAAATAATTTAGGTTCTCAATAATCATGTTCTTAAGATGAATGTGAAACTTTGTAATGTCATATTAATGTGTATCGATATAATATAAATAATTTTAAATGTGATTTGGCTGATGTGCACGTTTTATTAATGAGAATGTCGTTTGGATTCACCACTGGGTCCAGAGGCATTTGGTTACACCAATGAACAGAAATTCTGTATCAAAACTCATAGGCAAACGCAGGGGCGGTTTCCGGTTGCACGGAAACCCCCATCCTCTCGGCAAGTGACTAAAATGATGACAACAATAGCAATGGTATATAATATGATTACTAGAACTGCTGCCACATCATGCAGTTTAAGGGACAGAGCAGAGCTGGTGCACATGCCCTGTGTGGTAGCTTCCTCTACCAAGTGTTCTGTGTGTGTGGATCTGAGAATCAGTGCACTGGACCAGACAGTAGCTACCAGGAAGAGGAGACAGGAGCCTTACCATGAGGTGGGAGAATGTGTGCTTAGAAAGTGCAGGACTGGTTCTATAATGTTTGTGTATTTATTTCTTATGGTATGTTTAACCTTTTCCTGACCACTTATCTTATTTATATGATTTAAATCTGTTCGATACAGCCTATACTATAGACAATCTATGGTTTTAAATATTAATACTGTTTTCAACACAGTATCCAGTATATTCAGGAAAATGAAACAAGTACATTTACAGAGGAGAAGGTCCTAACAGAACTCTCAAAGCTGAAAGTGGACAAATCTATGGGGCCAGATGGGATACATCCAAGGATATTAAAAGAACTTAAAGAGGTGCTGGTAGCACCATTGACAGAATTATTCAACCAGTCATTAGCTACAGGAGAAATTCCAGGGGACTGGAAAAGAGCAAACGTAGTCCCACTGCACAAAAGTGGAAGCAAGGAAGAGGCAAACAACTACAGACCAGTGAGTCTTACATCAGTAGTAGGGAAATTGATGGAAACACTCTTAAAAGAAAGAGTTGTAGATTATCTCAAATCCGGCAATTTACTGGATCCCAAACAGCATGGATTCACTGGGGGGAGATCATGTCAAACAAATCTTATTGACTTTTTTGATTGTGTGACTAAAGTGATGGATAAAGGTGGAGCCGTGGATATAGCTTATCTAGACTTTAGTAAGGCTTTTGACACAGTTCCACATCGCAGACTGCTAAATAAACTTGAAAGTTTGGGATTGGATATTAGGATTATTGAATGGATAAGATCTTGGTTGAAGGATAGAAAACAGAGAGTTGTGGTAAATGGAGTGCATTCACAGGAGGGAAATGTTACCAGTGGAGTACCCCAGGGATCTGTACTTGGACCAGTGCTTTTTAATATCTTTATTGGTGACATTGCAAATGGCATTAAAGGGAAAGTATGCCTTTTTGCAGATGACACAAAGGTATGCAACAGGGTAGACACACCAGGTGGGGTAAAACAAATGATTGAGGATCTAGGTAGACTAGAGGAATGGTCAAGAGTCTGGCAATTACAGTTTAATGCCAAAAAATGCAAAATCATGCACTTGGGTCTCAAAAATCCTAAAGCTAAATACAGTATTAATGGCACTATACTGGAAACTACTGAGGAGGAAAGGGATCTAGGAGTCACTATTTCAGATGACTTAAAAGCAGGTAAGCAATGTAACAAGGCAATGAGGAAGGCTAGTCAGATGCTTGGCTGCATTGGGAGAGGAATCAGCAGCAGAAAGAAAGAAGTAATAATGCCACTGTATAGGTCATTAGTACGGCCTCATCTAGAATACTGTATTCAGTTCTGGAGGCCATATCTTCAAAAGGATATTAATACATTAGAAACTGTACAAAGGAGGGCAACTAAAATGGTGCATGGCCTACATCACAAAACATACCCAGAAAGACTAAGAAATCTCAATATGTATAGTTTGGAGCAGAGAAGGGAAAGGGGGGACATGATAGAAACTTTCAAATATATGAAGGGTTTTAACAAAGTCCAGGAGGGAAACATTCTCCAAATGAAGAGAAGCAATAGGACACGAGGACATGCACTGAGACTGGAGGGGGGGAGGTTCAGGGGAAATTTGCGGAAAAATTATTTCACAGAAAGGGTAGTGGACAAGTGGAATAGCCTCCCATCAGAGGTGGTAGAGGCTAAGACAGTAGAGCAATTTAAACATGCATGGGATAGACATAAGGATATCCTTACAAAGAAATAAGGATCAAATAAGGTTAGTGATAAAAAATAATATAAAAAATAAAATAAAATAAAAAATAAGGGGCAGACTAGATGGGCCAAGTGGTTCTTATCTGCCGACAAATTCTATGTTTCTATGTTTCTATATATAAAGACCAATGTTGACAATAGTGTCCAGGGTCGTTACTGGGTTCTTCTACCACTCCCCCAGACACCCACTCTTGCTCCAATGTTCCACAGAGTGGGAGATTGTGGACTGCATTTGGAAACCCCCCTCTAGAAATCCTGTGTTTGCCACAGCAACTGCACCAACAGTGATTGAATGTATGAGCTATGGTGCATTTTTACGCACTACAGGCATTTTCGGGACCTCGATTTTAAAAAGGGTTCTGAAGGATGCCCTGTGAAGCCAATAACAATACTCAGCATCTATCACCGCCAGCAGCGATGTCCTCATCCACAGGCCGCCTGCGAACTACATCCTCCACTCTCTGCCCATCAGCGCACAATCTAAAGCAGGTGTGACTGTGTGCCGGGGGAGTGCTTGCTGGTGTGACCCGGGTGGCGGCAGTGGCAGAGCGGTGCTAGGGCTGCCAAGGCTACCATGAAGCTGAGCCAGCCTATCACGGTGCTCTGCAGCTATCTTCTGTATGGTGATCTTCTCCATCTACCTAATGCTGGACCGGGGGCAGTCTGACTAGCCAAGAACCAACAGAGATGGGACCTTCTCCAAGGTGAGAGAGGAGCCCACACCCAGCATGTATGTGTTACCCCTTATATGCTGGGTACTGTCCATTTCTCTGTGCTGTGCATTACCTAGTTATTTGTCTGACGTATTTCACCTGACAGGTGATGTCTTACTGTTTACTCTCCTCACAGCCCTATATATTGCCTCCCTGTGTCCCACACACCACCTCATGATGCATACACTCCTACAGCCCCACAAACTGTGTCCTTGTGCCCCACACAGCACCTCATGGTACATACACTTCTATACCCCCACTTACTGCCTCCCTGTTCCCCACACAGCACCTTATGGTTCTTACATTCCTAAACTCCCCCGTCCAAGCCTTTCCCTTTCTTATTTGCAATATATAGTCTGTCTTTACTGTTGTATAATGCTACTATGATGTGTAATGCTGATCGCTAATGGCTGCTCCTGGGGCATGGTGTGTGACATAGGATGGGTTATAAAACCTGTAGTGTCTGAAATTGTTTGTAAATCATTGCTATATGATGGATGCTTTGTCACCTGGAGCAATTGCAAATTATGTATATGTGTGTTTATTTAAGTGTGCACGCTTCATTAGGGTTATACTGATGCATTGTACCTCTGCTGCCTACCCTTACCCCTCCTTACCCACAGCACTGCCTACCCATAACCCTCTATTTACCCCTGTACTATATGTACCCCAAGTGCTGCATACTGCCAGCACTGCCACCTGACTACACCCCCAGCTCTGTCACAAATGTTACCTGCTCTCATCCCCTCTCTGCCCCCAGCACTGAATCTGTTGTCTATGTAAGAGCAATGCAGTGTACTTAGAAGCATTGTCACTACTCAAAAGGTGTGACATCCCAAAGTGTACGGTAGCCTGTGGGTTGGTCTGATGGCATATGGATAGATCAAAAGCATAAATTGTGTTGGGAACCAGAAAAACTGAAGTAGGAACCCTATTTTTTAAAGTGTTGGGTACCTGGGACCAACTGTTTACATTTTTTTTGCGCTAATCACTGACTAATCAGAAATGTACCACCCATAGATCTAATTCAGAGGTGGATGCAGTGTTGATACCGTGCACAGTTGGCTGATGTTCTAAATCTGCTCATGCTCTGAGTTGCAAAGCGCATGTGTTCCAATTGTTACCGCTCAGAGAAAGAATCTGATACAAGGTCTCAGAATTTTAGTGGGCATACCTGGGAGGTAATAAGGGAGTTGCTAAGGCAACATAGACAAGTCACCGGCATGTCGTTGAAAGTGCTGCATTAAATGACGCACAGACGGTCATGCAAGAGGTCATACTCAGACAGAGAAACTGCACCTGCGATAGGGCTTGTGCAAGTTTCGATGGTGCATCTAAAAACGCTCAGAGACAGAAATGCAACATTTCAAGGTACTGCAAATGGGCAACTCAGTTTTTAGAATATCAGCCATGACATAAGCATAAGACGCATATGCCACTGCAGTCTGCGTTTGACTAGATTCAGGCCAATAGGATGTGTAAAAAAATTTTTTCTCTAGGATGACCAAATTTTGGTACTTCATTATAATGGCCAGAGCCACTTAGGAAAACACTGAAAATATTTGCTAATTGATATATTTCTTACTTATAGCAAAAGTTGGCATTATGCGTGTAATATCGGCACAAATTTCCATCATCAGGTGGCGTAGCGCAGAAAAATATTGTGGGAGATAAATTATAGCGGCCAGTTTTGCAGAATTCATCTGTTTCTCTTGGGACACCTGGTTCAATAGCCACTCTGTCCCCTGCAAAGTCAAAAGAAAAGATATCTTCAGTTCTTCAAATGTCTACGGGTGACTGCAGGGCTGCCATCAGGGGAAGTAAGACAGTTATGCTGGGTACACACCTGGCCGACCTATCTGACGATTGTCCACCCAATGTGTTATGCCTGATATCACAACTGGGCGGGCATTTCAATGTGCCCGCCCAGTTGAGATGTCAGTCACTGGCGGTCCATGCAGCAAGTGTACCAACCACCCGTACACATAGCCAGATGTGGCGATATATCTGCGGATATATCGGGCATCGGATGTACTGCAGGGCCGACATGATATGTCTGTGAATTAGATCGTTCACAGACAATCAGGGTTACACACTCACAGATTAGCTTAAGATATATTGGCCAGTGTGTACCCAGCATAAGGGTCCCAGATTGCCCTGAGGGCACACCACAAACAGAAACTATAATATTTCTGCCACATTTAAAGTTCTGCACTCCGATGCCTAGCTGTTCATCGCAGGTTGATCGTCAACAAGTTGGCAATATTTTTAATTATTTTACGTATGAAACAAAGGTAAATACACAAAATTACTTTATGCTTCATAAGATAACTTTATACAATATTTTTTATAATTTTGTGCATTAAACAAAGATTGTGTACAATGAAAACATCAGAAAGCAAAGGTGTCACTATCTCAGCCATGCTCAAAAACATTCTGCATTTTGGAATATTCTGTATTTTAGCCCTTCTGCTCCACAGGTTTCTGTCTTTCCTGAGCTAGCCATAGTGGCTTATGTGGACATGAAGTGGTGACGTCACAGGACCAGGAAGCAAGCTGATTGGTAAGTATAATGTAAAGGGACTCACCATAGGAAGTTGGGACAGTGGTGGGGCTGCGGGCGGCTTTGGTGGGGAGCCTTTGACTTAACGATTGAACAGGTGGTTGTCCTACTGGGGGGCTCTGCTCTTCAGCAGCGGCAGGGACAGAGTACAGGGAGGGGCCGATGTAGTTCAGCATGCATACTGACGTAGCGGATGGGGGGGTGGATGAGCCCATGTGACGGGAGGCAAGGGGGGAATATGGCGGCTTGAAAAATTTTTCTTTTTTTTTTTTTACTTAATTCAAGGGCAGCTGGTGAGTACACTGTAAAAAGCGCTATTAGGCACAGTGGCCCCATTTTTTGTGAACCTGATCCTTGGGGCCCCCCTGAACCTCAGGGCCCTGTATGAATCTGTAGTAGTGTTTTAAAATCTCAGATTTATATTGTAAAGGAGTTTAATTCAAAATCCAAGTTTAGGACATTGAGATGGAGGGTTTTCAGCTTGTAAATCCACTCTGGACATATATTCTATAACGTTCCTTCCTCTGCAATCTTTTTCTACTTGTTCAATGACCATGAATTTTTAATTTTTAGGCTTTATTCATGATTTATAAAGAAATGATCCGAAATGCTTGTGTTCTCAGACCTCTTTTAATATTATAAATATGCTACCAGATGCTTGCCTTTAGCTTCCGCTTGGTGCAGCCCATATACTGTGTAACACAGGTGCATGCTAGGAGGTAAATAACATCTTCTGTGTTGCAGTTTAAATGTTTGTTTTTTTACTGGGTATTCAGTTGCTAAAACATTACATTTGAAGCACTGTATCAGCTTTGTTGTAACACTTTCAAGATTGCTGCAGCTCTGGCAATTATTACAATAATGGAATCCTGGAATCTAGCTGCAAGTCAATGTATTTTGCAGGGTTTGTGCCATCTTGTAGATAATAGTGGGCTTAATTTGAATTAACTTTTTCCCAGATGGGATCCAATTTAAAAAAATTCCAGCAAGATTTTAAAAATCCTTCCAGTCTTTTGGTGTGGCTGTTATATTAGAATGGAATAACAAGAGGAATTTTTTTATTCTTTATATTTGTTGAGGGTTTTCCCTATGTTTTTTCCTAATTTTTGGCAAGAGTTTTGTACATAAGCTCCTTCTTATATTTTCTTTCCTCAAATTGTTGTTTAAGCGAAGCACTTTGTGATTAAAAATCA
This sequence comes from Pseudophryne corroboree, assembly GCF_028390025.1. Lineage (NCBI taxonomy): Eukaryota > Metazoa > Chordata > Amphibia > Anura > Myobatrachidae > Pseudophryne > Pseudophryne corroboree. Next base: position 319,934,928 of record NC_086449.1, read on the forward strand.
GCTTCGCAGTTTCTTCTAGGCCTTTGAAACGGTCCTCTAGGGATATTATTTACCCATTTTGGGTGATGATTACAGGACGCTAGCAAATAATTATTGAAGTCTACTTTTTTAATGAAAGTTTCATTTCAATTCGACCTTGATTTATTCCCAGGTCCAGAAAGTTAACCCTATGGGGGTATTCAATTTGTTTGCAGGTGGAATTCACATTCAACATATTCAAAACTTGTCAAAAGATCCGGCCGAGCGAAAACCACGTGGATTCAGGAATTCGCCACCGATCCACATGCTTTGAATTTGCGGCCGTTTGACAGTTTTTTGGTCAGTTTTTGCCCATGCCGATTTGACAAAAAAATAATTGAAGGGGCATGGCGAAAATGGACCAATACCCTGGCGAGAAACGCCTGCAATTGAAGAGTCAGCTGTCGAATTAGTGCCAGTTTTCCGATAGTTGGAAAACTCGGCACAGATTGAATACCCCCCTATCTATGCTACAGGAGGAAGTGAATTCTAGGTTGAGTTCATTGGAGTTAAAGTAGATTACACATTTCTTTAAATCCTTTTTACTCCCATCCCCAGTGAGAAGAACGTCATTTGTGCTCCAAATATGCTTGTTCTTCCATCTCGCAACAAAAAAATTTGTGTAACTCAGTGCAAAGCAACTTCACAATGCTGTCCTAGTGAGCTGTTTGAAGAAGTTACCTTTATACCAGAGGTATACCAAAAGGATTGTAAACAGAGGTGAGGCTTCCTTGACAAAGTCTATTCAGGGATGAAACGCATTGGAGCCAGAGGCAGATGAGTCTGAAGCTTCACAGTACAGCCAGAACACTGTAATTACCACCACATCATGGACCCTTACACAATGGAGCTCAGACTGTATGCTCAGATGTCCATATTCCACACAGCTAGACCAAAGCTAAGACCTGGGCATCAGCTGCTGCACTGCTTAGACCCGGAGTGCAGAGAGGAAGAACACACAGAAGTGGGTAGAGTAGGAGAGGAATAGTAACCTGCGTCCCTGAAATGGAGGAACAGGCAACACCCCACATAAGGAGCTATAACTATTATATTGTTATTAATCCTATTCAATATTACTTCAAACTTATTTAATTTAATGCTTGGTTTTATTCTTTACCATTGCACTGCCAAAGTTTTAACTATCGCACTGCCGCCTCACTTTGTATCACTGTATACATTTTAATATCTAGCTCTTTCTTTGGGGATAGAATTACTATGATATGGGTTTCAAAGCAATTAATTATCAGCAGCTTTGACCAATGAATTTCAAAGAGCAATAGTAATTAAATAAGGCTTGTTTAGCATTAATTACCAGTACCCTTTGACATTTATCGGTTAAAGCCACCTTGCATTAGTGAGGAATATAGCTGTTTAAAGATGGTTATGCACTCACTCTACTGGGTAACAGAAATGCTCTTTATATGCTCTATATTGGAGGAATCAATGATGTCGTTACTAAGGGACACATTTTAAAAGATACAGGTATCACTATTTTACTTATATTTTACTGATTGTTGGGGGAGGCCTGGAAATAATGCATTGTTAGGGTGACCTCAGGATTGGAGATGGGAAACACTGGCATAAGCATTGCTGTTAGATATGCAGCTGTACAGCCATATGGCACCAGATGCAGCATTCGGTGGGCGCGGTCCAGACAATGCAGGTGTGTCTGGACCATTTTTGGGCAGACACACAGTCACTCCGAGAAAAAAATTTCACCAGACCGCCTGCCAGCGCAGCCAGGGGTCAACCTAAAATCAATGCATTCGCAATGAAATTGCAAACGCATGGTGGGGCAGCATCACACACATGTGGGCAGCCTTGCCCTGTACTGGGCAGCCCCCAGCATGTGAGTAGATGGAAGCAAGATCTGCGTCCATCTCTGAATTACTTCCTAAATCTGGACAAAGTTCTTGAATTTTAAAAAAAAATAATACATATACCCCCAGAAACAAAACAGGTTTGAAATTTGTACTCCTCAAAGTATAACATGTAAATGATTGAATATTAAGGTTGCCACAGAGTCATTTTCATGGAGAGGTACCTGGTTTAAGATGAGTTACTGCAGCTCCCACTTTAACCACTGTCCCGGATGCTTCATGTCCAAGAACCATGGGCTTTTTTACAATAAAATCTCCAATGCGACCATGCTGCCAGTAATGTACGTCAGAACCACAGATTCCAACTGAATGCATCTTTAGCAATACCTCTGTAAATAAATAGTAATGAAAAATAGCTTAATGTATTCTTTGTAAACAATCAAAATACCATTTTGTGGCACCTAAACGTTCATGGATCTTGGGACCCTAAAGTACCACTGTTTTTCTTACAGCCCCTCTAGGCCAAAAAAGGTTATTTGGAAAATCAGCAAAAATGATTAAGTAAATTGTGCTTACCATTAATTCCTAGGTTAAGTTATGGGGTGGTGTACAGGGTTGCATTTTTGTTTGGCCTCATATTTATAATTGTCAGCCACCAGCATCGGTTTTGCCCATCACACTGACCATGAATAATTTGATGTGGTCCTGGACCACCAATCCATGGCAACCCTGCAAGTGCCCCGCAGCACCCAGTTTAGTATTCACTGCCCTACTGTTTGTATGTACTGAAACATACTCAGTTTTAGTGACATAAAACACAATGATTTTGGGAAGGAAATGGCTGGCTAATGCAAACAGTTTTTATATTGTAAATTACATCTATCACGTGTTTTCATCCTAGAAGGCTGCCTAAAGCTGGGTACACACTAGACCATAGGTCTGCAAACTCGGTCCTCATTACCCCACAATGGGGGTCATTCCGAGTTGTTCGCACGTTGCCGATTTTTAGCTATACTGCGATTAGTCGCTTACTGCGCATGCGCAAGGTTCGCAGAGCACATGCGCTTAGTTATTTTACACAAAAGTTAGGTATTTTACTCACGGCATAACGAAGCTTTTTCATCGCTGTGCTGATCGTAGTGTGATTGACAGGAAGTGGGTGTTTCTGGGCGGAAACTGGCCGTTTTATGGGAGTGTGCAGAAAAACGCAGGCGTTCGAGTTGCAAAACGCAGGAGTGGCTGGAGAAACGGGGGAGTGGTTGGGCAAACGCTGGGTGTTTGTGACGTCAAACCAGAAACGAAAAGGACTGAGCTGGTCGCAATGGCTGAGTAAGTCTGGAGCTACTCAGAAACTGCTAAAAAAAAAATTATTCGCAATTCTGCTAATCTTTCGTTCGCACTTCTGCTAAGCTAAGATACACTTCCAGAGGGCGGCGGCTTAGCGTGTGCAATGCTGCTAAAAGCAACTAGCGAGCGAACAACTTGGAATCACCCCCAAATGTCTCCTCACAGAATCACAAGTGAAATAATTAGCTCCACCTGTGGACCTTTTAAAATGTGTCTGTGAGTAATTAATACACCTGTGCACCTGCTGGGTTACCTGCAAAACATTCACTGTGTGGGGTAATGAGGACCGAGTTTGCAGACCTATGCACTAGACGGTCATGGATAACGTGCCCGATTTAGACACATCGTTCATGATATCGTCTAGTGTGTATGCAACTATGCACTATGTCAAATGAACAAATTAACCAGGGTGCAATCAGTAAGGCTGTAAGTACAAACCCAACACAAGTCACCAAACTTGATCACTATAGTACGCAACAGCAAAAAAGGGGAAAGTAATGATCTTGCGCCAATCCTGTTTCAATTCTCAAAAGATTGTGTTGTTTTCTTTAGAGGGACTTTTAAACCATAGTATATTCTCAGAAGTTTTCACATGTAAAAAAACCCAAAACAAAACAAAGGTTAGATGTATATGTATCTATGGTAAACAAGCATCTCAGGTTCAATGGGTGACATCGCCAGCTTTGACCATGCTGTCCCTCATAGCTTCCGGCATCGGCAAATGTGTATGCACTTGCCAATGCCAGTCCCGCTGCCGGGGTCCCGTCACTGATGACATTGTTCTGGGTACACATCATTTAATGTGTACCCAGCTTTAGTATCAAAACAACACTCCTTAAAACAATCTTTGTGAGGATCAGTTTATTGTTAAATTACATTAATTATATACCCTTTATAATATGGTTAGAAGTAGAACATTCAGCACATTGTCCAAACATGTTAAATATGACAGTTTAATTAAAAATTTACTTATAAGCAGCAACACACATGTTGAGAAACAGTCTGTTTCTAATTAATTGTCTTCTAGACTTTTTTCCCCCCATGATTTAATAATAACTTAACAATGCTACCTAAAAGAGAGGGAGATAAAATGCCCTATCTATAAAAAAATTAAAAAAAACATACATGGACATTGCTTATACCATAAGCATATAATAAAAAAGATATATTTTACTAATCTACTTTCAACATTTACTTATCACATAATTAACAAGCTATCCCGACTTCTTCTAGCTTGAGTCTTCATAATAAATTTGTTAAAGCTATCTTGTTGTATCCTTTATCTTCTCATTTTTATAATCTTGATACACTCTTGGTTGCTGTCGCTGTCGACAACAATCTTCTGATTAGAAATACAGAAGCAGAATTTGACGTCAGATAAGAACCACTTGTCTCACCTAGGCTGCTCCTTTTTTAACCTTATAATTACCTCAAACCATATTTGAGCCTTAAGGGCCCTACACATTGGCCGATCCGCCGCCAAGCTGCCCGACGGTGGATACGGCCGACGGGCGACCCGGCGGCGGAGGGGCAGTGACGGGGGGAGTGAAGTTTCTTCACTCCCCCCGTCACCCGGCTGCATTGAAGTACAGGCAAATATAGACGAGATCGTTCATATTGGCCTGCATGTACAGCCGACGAGGCACCAGCGATGAACGAGTACGTGGCCGCGCATCGTTCATCGCTGGAGCCTCCACACTCAAAGATATGAACGGTATCTCGTTCATTTAAGAACGAGATCGTTCATATCTTTGACTGATGTCGGCCAGTTCTTTGTAAGGATATCCTTATGTCTAGGCTTCCCATACAATCCCTTTAAACCAGGACACTTTTAGATTACACAGGATCTGTGGCTGATTAAAACCAGGTGAAATGCAGGCTTGACGTCAGCCAGCCACAGAACCTGGGTAATGTTTTAGTGTTCCAGTTTAATGGGATAGTATGGTAAGCCTACTTATGGCTATACCAAGCATGCTTAAATTGCTCTACTATATTAGCATCTACCCCCTCTGATGGGAGGCTATTCCACTTATCCATTACTCTTTCTATAAAGTAATTTCTCCTCAAGAATATTTTTAACCTACTTCCCTCCATGTTCAGTCCAGGTCCTCGTGTTCTAATACTTCTCTTTATTTGAAGAATGTTTTCCTGCTGTACCATGTTAAACCCATTGATATATTTGAAAGTTTCTATAATGTCCATGATGCAGCTGACATGGTGACCAGGGGTCCTAAATTTACTATATTTAGGGGTGTATTCAATTCACGTCGGATCCTTTCCGACGGAAACGGATCAGACATGAGTGTATTCAATGGCCGGCCAAACCCGACAAGTTTGGCCCGTTCCCGATAATGGCAATCCGACTTTTTTTAAAGTCGGATTGACATTGTCGGAAACATGGCTAAAACCTGTCGGGTTTGACCGCGCTTCTGGCATTCCAACAAGTTGGATTTCCCGACTTGTCGGAATAAAAGGGGTCACACTGAATAGGTCGGAACCCCTTCTGACCTAAACCTGTCGGAAACTGCCAACTTTACGACAAGACGACAGTTTCCGACAATAATTGAATACACCCCTAATTGACTGAAGCAAAGCAGCAACACAATATTCATTAAAAAAAAATTGTCGCAATTCTGTGCAGTGCTGTGGTGCTGCTCTTCCTTGCGTGCTTCAAGCACATTCTGTACTCAGTATAATTGATGGTTTTAGCAGCCTTCAGTTCACTTTATTCTGTGGTGCATGTGTGCTTCCAGCATTAGACACAGGAATTAGAGGAATTTCCCATGAACCGTAACATTTTCATTATGACTTATCATGCCTTCAATCTGTGGACTTTACCTTCAGCGTCATGTTTGGTCTTAACTCATTTGTTGTTTATTTTATGCTTGCCTGGTGCTAATTTGAACTTTCATCTTCTTAAACTTCTAGTGCCATTCCGAAAGCCCTGGCTCTCCAAATGTTTCTGTAGTGTAGTGGGACTTAAAGTAGCGCACCTTGCTCACAAGCATAATGACAATATCATGCGTCACATCTTCTCACACACCATTCTGCAGAACGTGTTTATTTGTAGATGTTTAAACCCAGGGGCGTAGCCAGAACTTTGTGGGCCCCATAGCAACATTTTGAAGGGACCACATCCCAATGCTTCTAGAGAGACACTTCTCTGCAGCTAACTAATTAATTAATTGTATGCCCTATAATAGTGTCCTAGTTCATTTTCTGAACCATAGTAGGACCTTATTTAATGTTATGCCCCATCGTAGTGCACTAGTTTCTTTTATGAATTGTAGTAGTAATTAAGTTCACCCTGTGTCACATTTCAGAGCTGCCAAAACACATTATGCCGCACAGTACCCCCAATTCACATTATTATTATATAGTGCTCCTCGTTTATATTGTGCCTCACTACAGAGCCCCGGTTCATATTATATAACATTAAAATGCCTTACAGTTAATTTTATACTACACTACAATGAGCAGGTCCAGGGGCATACCTAGATATGTTGCACGCACCAAGGAAAAAGTTTGAAAGGACTCCTACATACCACCCAATGGCGAAAAATGTATATAACACATGTAACTGTGACAGGGAAGGTGGGCCCCTCTCAGCTCTGGGCCTCATAGCAGCTGCACTGCCTGCACCTATGGTAGCTATGCTTAAACTCCATGGGTGGAATGTACTACGCAACACATCCTCAATGCGATACACTTATCAGGTACATACCGGCATTCATAACGCTGGTATGTACTTAGAAATGTGATTAGTATTGCAAAGGACAGCTCTCTCAATAAGACCTGTCCTTTACGATCACTGTCCTTCTGCGCATGTGCAGAATTACGTGGGCGCTATTGGGACGGATCAGATTACACTTTTTTACACTTCATAAACCATCGAAAAAAGAACTGGAAGGTCCACTTAATCAGCTGCAAAGCCAAAGTATAAAAAACAGATTTCACGCCTAAGCAACATACGTATGTTTCCCCAGTCTTCATCAGAATAGCCAGAATTTGTCAGGACATGAAAGCAATAAAATGCAAAGCTATGACACACTGTAGAGATTTTACCTGTGTCATATTCGAGGGAGGTAAATTATGTAGCATGTATTCAAACCAAAAGTGCTCTTCAGTTTGCACAAATGTGTCTAAATTCATGCTGAGGCATAAGAGATTACAGGAACAAAAGTCCTCCCTAACTGATAAGGCAGTGTGAGGGCAAAGTAATGACGAAGGGCATTACTGGACACTATTCTGCAGAACAGAAACAATATAGTATTTGAGGACATTTGTGCAGAAAAAGATTAATGATGCATATTACAGGTTGAGTATCCCGAATCAAAATTTTCCGAAATACAGAATTTTTTTGAGTGAAAGTGAGATAGTAAAAACTTTGTTTTCTGATGGATCAATGTACACAAACTTTGTTTAATGCACAAAGTTATTAAACATAAATGCATTCTGTGCTTAGACGTGGGTCCCATCGCCATGATATCTCATTATGGTATGCAATTATTTCAAAATACAGAAAAATCCGATATCCAAAATACTTCTGGTCCCAAGCATTTTGGATAAGGGATACTCAACCTGTATTTTATTTTCTAAAATAAAAGTACTAGTCCTCGGGTGCCATTATATTTTTAACAAAATCTTTTTTTTTTTTTTCCATCTTTTGTAAATTGCATTTCAGCAGAGAACTTAATTCCAGGTGCTATTCAAGCAACGTGGGAAAAAAAAATGTATACAAACATAACATTTTTACAAGTAATATACTGCCCTCACGCCCCTTATGTTTATAGAACTGTTAATAAGTCAAGGTGTAAAAGAGTAAAATAGAAAAAGAAAGAATCTATTGAAAGGGATGGTACTAAAATAGTGTGAGGTTAGACATTGTGACATTTATAATTTTGCACTGTGTATCACACACATGGGCACGGTCGTAGGTTGTAGAAGCAACTCCTGGGAGCGGAGGGCAGTCACGTAACTTGAAGCGTGCTGGCAAACTATTCAGGTGCAAAATCAAGGCCTCATGGGTGCTTCATAAATTACTTCCAATGAGTCCCACAGATGTAGTAAATTAATTAGTGATGGAGACCTTGCTCCATCTGCTGCCACAAATGGTTGACTAGATTGAAATCAGTTAAATTGGAAAGCAAATAATGCATTAAGCCAGTGGTTCCCAACTTCGGTCCTCAAGTAACCCGAACAGTTCATGTTTTCCAGGTCCCCTCATAGGATTGCAAGTGAAATAATTTGCTTCACTTGTGGGTCTTTTAAAATGTGTCAGTGAGTAATGAATACACCTGTTCAACTGCTAGGTGACCTGGAAAACATGAACTGTTGGGGGTACTTGAGGACCTAGGTAGGTTGGGAGCCACTGCATTAAGCTCATTGTAAATTGTCATTACCCTGGATACATGGTGCGTTATCAGACTAAACAGGGCCATTTGCAAATCGATACACCAATGGAATGCACCTATCAAAAATGGTATTTGTAAATCAAGCAGAATTTAAGTGTTGGCTAGCATCTTTCCAAGGATACAGAGTGGCTGTCACAACTGAGGGCTGGTGCTGACCAGGGGGAAGCCTCAGTTGTAGGGCCTGAGGTATATGTGTACCTGGGAGGCAGTACAGGGTACTTGGACATGCAAGGAACCTTTAGAACAAATGCCCGAAGGCGTGACCACGACAACAAGGGAAAGTTCAAAGGTTTTATTAAACACAGTTCAGAGGAATACTGATGACTTGGTACTGGTAATAGGAAACACAGTTCAGAGAAATACTTGGGATCGATGACGGAACACCGATGGTGACTTGGAATCGATGACGGAACACCGATGGTTACTTTGGGATCGTTGGTAAGCTTTGAGTGAAGCTGGGGTTCGCAGATAGAAATGCACTATTGTACTTAGAAGCACAGGTGAAGCATAAAGTGATGCTGGGGATCGCTGGAGAAGAAGCTGGAGAATGGCTGCTGGGAAGCCGGAGTTCAGACACAGGTGAATCAGGGTAGACTGTAGAGTATAATCACCAGGGAGTCAGGCTGTACTGCAGAGAAAGTCCATGGGAGAACTGCACACTGGAATCACTGAAGACAATTGAAGCACTGACATCTTTCCACCCCAGGAACAGGATATTTATACCTGCTGGAAAGCAGGGATTGGCTGGCTGATTAACCAGAGACCAGAGTGCAGCTGCTGTGTAATCAGGCTGAGAGCAGAGTGCAGCTGATAGGCTGAAAGGTAACATGTGATAGGGAAAACATGGCTGCGCCCATGGTAGCTTTTGGAGGGAAAGATTGTTTGTAACTTGAATGTGAGCTTTAACCATGAAGCTGCCAGAATCACAGTAAAGAGATTTGAGACAATGAGATGCAGCGTGCTGCACACAGACAGTGCAGATGGAATCCAGGCTTGGAACACTGGGACAGTCTCAGGAGGCATTTGGAAGGTAAATACTGATAAGGAATTACCTAGATCGTGACAGCACCCCCTCCTTTAGGAGTGGCCCCAGGACACTTCTTATAAGTTCTTTACCTGAACAAATGGAAGGACCTAGATTGAATCCTGATGAACTTGAACTGGCTGGGACCAGAGGAGACTGTACCGGATCTATGGACGAGACCAAATTAAGTCCAGACAACCTTGAACCGGTTGAGACCGGCGGAGACTTTAGACCGACGGATAGGACCGGATTAGATCCGAAGGTATTGGAATCGGCTGGAACCGAAGGAGGCTGATCCGGACAGACGGATGGGACCGGATTGGGTCCAGAAAAGCTTGAACCGGCTGAGACCGGAGGAGTCTTCGGATTGACGGTTGAATCAGCTGGAACTGAAGGAGTCTTTGGACCTACGGATGGAACCGGATTGGGTCCAGAGATATCGGAATCGGCTGGAACCGAAGGAATCTTCAGACAGACGGATGGAACCGGATTGAGTCTAAAGACAGTTGAATCAGCTGGAACTGAAGGAGTCAGAATCTGGTTAGAACCGGAATGAGTGGTATCCGAGTGTTCAGTTAGACCATCCTGGACCTGGTCCATGCTGGATGCCAACAGGGTGGTGCTCTCTGAAGACGGCAAACAGGAGTTAATAACTGCATCTGTAGCATAAAAATTTCCATCTGGGAACTTGGCTCTGGATACTTCCCTTGGGACTGAAACTTTGGTGACCCCTCCTGGGGTTGATGAATCAGACACCTCTCTCAGGGTTGTTTTCTCCAGCACCCCTCCTGGGGTTGACAGATCAGAAACTCCTTTTTGAGAAGACTCATATGCCCCTACTAGAGCTTGAACATTGGATACCCCTCCCTGGGCTGTAGACACAGACGCCCCTCCTTGGGCTGTAGACACAGACGCCCCTCCTTGGGCTGTAGACACAGACGCCCCTCCTTGGGCTGAGTAAAGAGCATCATCATTCCAGGAAAGTTCGGACGCTAGGATCTGCTACTGTACCAGATATTTACCGACTGTTCGTGTCCCCTGACATAGCCGGAGGATATCAGAGGAGGCAGAGGTCACACGACCTGGTTCATCAAAGATGCGCCTGAAGGTTGCCACGAAATCTGCATATGAAGAGAGCAGGGCATCAGACTTCTCCCATAGAGGTGATACCCAATCGAGGGCGGAGCCACTGAGGAGGGAGATGATGTAAGCAACCTTGGTGCGGTCAGTTGGGAAACTGCCAGGCTGTAACTCAAAATATATCTCACACTGATTTAGGAAACCCCGACAGGCTTTTGGGGAACCATCAAACTTGGCAGGTGTCTGTAAATGGAGACAAGGAGCAGAAACGGGAATGGTGGGTGGGGATACCACCAAAGGTACTGCAGTCAGCACACTGGATGCCCCTGAACCACGGGGGGTTACTTGTATTCCATCCAGCCGAGAGGAGAGGTCCTGGAGACAGCGGATCACATGGCCCTGTGCAGTCTCCTGACGTTCAAGGCAGGCTGCAAGTTCTTGCATCGGCCTGGTCGCTTGGACCTGGTCTCCGGCCGGATCCATTAGGTCAGTGCTTACTGTCACAACTGAGGGCTGGTGCTGACCAGGGGGAAGCCTCAGTTGTAGGGCCTAAGGTATATGTGTACCTGGGAGGCAGTACAGGGTACTTGGACATGCAGGGAACCTTTAGAACAAATGCCCGAAGGCGTGACCACGACAACAAGGGAAAGTTCAAAGGTTTTATTAAACACAGTTCAGAGGAATACTGATGACTTGGTACTGGTAATAGGAAACACAGTTCAGAGAAATACTTGGGATCGATGACGGAACACCGATGGTGACTTGGAATCGATGACGGAACACCGATGGTTACTTTGGGATCGTTGGTAAGCTTTGAGTGAAGCTGGGGTTCGCAGATAGAAATGCACTATTGTACTTAGAAGCACAGGTGAAGCATGAAGTGATGCTGGAAATCGCTGGAGAAGAAGCTGGAGAATGGCTGCTGGGAAGCCGGAGTTCAGACACAGGTGAATCAGGGTAGACTGTAGAGTATAATCACCAGGGAGTCAGGCTGTACTGCAGAGAAAGTCCATGGGAGAACTGCACACTGGAATCACTGAAGACAATTGAAGCACTGACATCTTTCCACCCCAGGAACAGGATATTTATACCTGCTGGGAAGCAGGGATTGGCTGGCTGATTAACCAGAGACCAGAGTGCAGCTGCTGTGTAATCAGGCTGAGAGCAGAGTGCAGCTGATAGGCTGAAAGGTAACATGTGATTAGGAAAACATGGCTGCGCCCATGGTAGCTTTTGGAGGGAAAGATTGTTTGTAACTTGAATGTGAGCTTTAACCATGAAGCTGCCAGAATCACAGTAAAGAGATTTGAGACAATGAGATGCAGCGTGCTGCACACAGACAGTGCAGATGAAATCCAGGCTTGGAACACTGGGACAGTCTCAGGAGGCATTTGAAAGGTAAATACTGATAAGGAATTACCTAGATCGTGACAGTGGCTGATTCAGAGTCGGGATCAAAGCACAAGAAGGAGCTACTTGGCAACTGGACAAACCATGCTGTAACTCAATTCGTAGGGTACAAATACATTTTTATTCTTTGCAAATAGAATGCCTGCTTTTGCATGTAGCCCACAAATGCTGGGAATATTATTTTTACACAGTAATTTAAAGTTCCAATATGACACACTGCTCCTAAATTACTGAATATTTTAAATCTGCCCTAAATGCAGTGTAAAATAGTTTTACCAAGGTGCAAATTAGCTTTTTTTCTCTTTTTCCCAGTCTGCATCAGCCTTAGTGTGTGCACCTGTGTCACCTCCGTCACTCCCACCATTTCCTGCTCCTCTTACAATGTCATGTGTGAAAACCCCAGTAGTGCTTTTGAACCTTAAATACTGTACTGATGCATTTGATGCCCTATTTTGAATAGAAATTTCCATACATGTGTTTCCATCATGACCTGAGGGCCTAATTTAGAGACTGACACAGTTCACACAGCAGCTATATCTTTGGATGTACAGTAGCTGCTGTACGAAAATATGGGAAAGCAGCAGGAGCCATCTTGTATAAATAGACGCCTCCTGTAAGCTCATTTGATCTGCAGCTGCATCCAAATAAGCAGCATTGGATCGTTCGCATGAACATTGGCCATCTGAGTAACCCTCGGGTTACGCAGGAGGCCTGGGATGTTTACGCTGCTGGTGCCAGGAAATCTACATCTGGAAGGCAGGTTGCAGCTTGAGGGCACTGCATCCAACCATGTAGAATGGGTCCTGCGCGTGCACCCCATCATCGGAGATGTACGGAACCATAGGGTTTATGTACATCTCTGAATCAGGACCTGAGTCATCAACTGCACCTGAAAGGCAGATACTTCTATAAAATGGGCAAATTAAACTGAATTTACATTGGCCTCCACTTGAATTACTTATGGGCACGATTCAATTCAATGACAGTTGAATAGCGGTGGGAATTAGCTCCTGAAGCTATTCAATATAGCGCCCTATGACACCCAACAACGGGATTTCTCCTCACACCCCCGGAGGTGTGCAAGCAAAAATCCGACAAAAGTGACATCACTGTGCTGATTTCTGACCTTAGGGCAGCGGAAACAGCGTCACACCGGACACTTAATGTTGGTTCTCCCGATAAAACACCCTGTTTAGTCCGGGAGAATGGGCATTCGCCAATTTACCACTGCGCTGTATTGAATAGCCCCGGGAGCTAATTCCCGGTGCTATTAAGCTGTCATCGAATTGAATCATGCCAATATTTAAAAATACTTGGATGTGAAAGATACAAATAAAACGTGTTATTTCCTTTACATACACTGTATGCTAATGCTCCTGGCAGAAAAGTGCCACTCCCCCTTTTAACCAATAAATTATTATATTTGTTGTGATAACATTGCACATAAAATCAGAAATTTTAATGGCAGTTGTATAGAACTCTTGTTGTGACCATGTCCAGGTATATTTAAAGAAACACTAACACCTAAAACTCCTCTCTACAGCACATTAAATAATTTGTGATTTTGCATTTACAATAGAAGAAATAGCCATGGAATCTAAACCGGAGGGTATATGGAGAAGACATGACAAAGTATCAAGGAATTGCGAAATTTCAACAGTAGCCTTGGTAGGTGAAACCTGTTGTTCATTATTTGTAATCTTACTTTTCACTGGTTGTTAATCTTCACTTTAACCTTTCAGTGCTAAGGAGCGCTTGTGGGATGCAGAGACAGGGTTGGATTGGCCCATAAGTGTACACGTTAAATCCCTAGTGGGCCTACCTGTCTGTGGGTACCTCCTCTAGAAGTCAGGTTCCAAATTATGCATTGTTACTCTACTAAAGATTCAGTAACTTGGTGAAGCAGGACCATGCTTGGTTTATTTTTTATGGAAACTACACCAACAGTAGCCTTCCTGTCAATCGAAGTGGGCAATCCTGACACAGCCATGTCCTCTCCTTTATAAAGGGGCCCTATTCTTTGCATGCTGACTATGTCTTTTTAAATAGTTGCCCAAGTCCCTCTTTGGTGGCTGGCCACAGCCCCTCTGGTGGTTTGCCATACCTCTTAAGCTTGGGCCCCAATCACAGCATACCCCAACTGTTCCTTCATACCTCAGCCCAACACTGTGCAGAGTTCAATTACTGCCGTAATGGTGAGCATGCCATGGGAAAAGGCAGAAAATGATGTGCTTAAATCCAGTCCACGAAATACAGGGGGTAATTCAATTAGATGCATTAATTTATCCATGTGAAATAGGATGGTAGCCTCGGGCTTTAATGCCTGGGGCTATTCAATTACAGACCCTTTTTTCTCGCCCGATTAATTAGTGTTAACAAGCGTTAACCCATAGAACATAGGATAAGTTTCCGGACCTATGGGTGAAAGCAGTCACAGCACCCGAAAACAGGCTACACTATTTATCAGGGATTTATTTTCAAGCCTGCTTAATTCCTTCATAACAGTGCATGTTTTCCAGATTTCCTCACAGAAACACAAGTCGAATAATAATAATGATAATAATAATAATAACAACACATCTGTAGATCTTGTAAAATGTACCAGTTATGAATACACCTGTGCTCCAGCAAGAAGTTATGGAAAGCATGCACTGCTAGCGTGTCCCGAAAACTAGATTTGAGAGGCACTGCCCTACGTTACAGAAAGCTCTGAGGAATCAGCGATCTTAGGGTGGCACTGCCCGATTTCCCCCATACTGTCACCTACAGACTTAGGAGCTCCACTTCATATTTCAAACTATTTTGTCCTTAGAAGTTATTGGGGGAGATGTATAAATCCTTCTAAAGAAAGAGAAAAGGAGAAGTGACCAGAGCAACCAATTAAGCTTTTGTCATTTTATATCTTCTAAATGCCAGTAAGCAGCCACGGGGTTACCATTGTCAATGTCTCCACTTTGCCCACTTCAGGCTATATACATCTCTCCCATTGTCCTGTAATCTTGTGTGTGATCAGCAGACAATGACACTATATAACATACAAAGCATAGTGGAAGTCTTTGGATCGTGAAAGGAGGGAACAGATCAAATTGAAGTCTTAAAAAAAGAAAAAATATATATTTTGTGTGGATACTGCATGGACAAAACACTGATACTGATGTTAGGATGTGACCAGTCTAATTATTTTTATTAGTCTTTATTTATATGGTCCCACAAGGAATCCGCAGCGCCCAATTACAGAGTACATAAACAAATAATCCAAACAGGAAAATAGTGACTTATATTTAAAGACAATGTAGGACAAGTACAGGGTAAATAAACATAGCTACAGCAGCAGACAATATTTACATAAGTATCAGGGTGGCAGAAAACCATGGGATTTGGTGCCATCGAAGATGGTTTAAGTAAGAGAAGGTTAAGCACATGAGGATTGAGGGCCCTGCTCGAGAGAGCTTACATTCTAAAGGGGAGGGGAATACAAACAGGGGTGATACACAGGGTAGACAGCGAGCGTGGAACAGAAGGTTAGGATGAGATTAGGCTGGGTTTCATGAGGAAGTGGGTCTTGAGAGCCCGTTTGAAGTTTTGTAGAGAGGTGGAGAGTCTGAGGGGGAGAAGTAGAGAATTACAGAGTAAAGGAGCAGCACGTGAGAAATCTTGGAGATAGGAGTGGGAGGAAGTAATCAGTAGGCAGGCGAGGCGTTGTGCATTAGAGGAGAGAAGAGGACGGGTGGGAGTGTAAAGGGAAATAAGGTCAGAGATGTAAATGGGAGAGGAGTGGGGGAGGGCTTTGTAAGCGAGCATGAAAAGTTTGAATTGGATTCTGAAAGGTAAGATGAGCTATTGAAGTGCTTGTAGGAGAGAGGAGGTAGACGTATTGCGTTTGGTGAGGAAAATGAGCTGGGCTGCAGTATTGAGGATAGATTGGAGTGGAAAGAGGCATTTGTCAGGAATGCCAGTTATGCGGAGATTACAGTAGTCCAGTCTACAAATGACCAGTGACAATTAGTCACAAGATAGGCTCAGCACAGGAGTGACAAAATATCAGTGGCAAAGAAGTTAAGATGCATTTTTATTTTACAGAAATACAGGTTGAGTATCCCTTATCCAAAATGCTTGGGACCAGAGGTATTTTGGATATCGGATTTTTCCGTATTTTGGAATAATTGCATCCCATAATGAGATATCATGGTGATGGGACCTAAGTCTAAGCACAGAATGCATTTATGTTTCATATACATCTTATACACACAGCCTGAAGGTTATTTTAGCCAATATTTTTTATAACTTTGTGCATTAAACAAAGTGTGTGCACATTCACACAATTCATTTATGTTTCATATACACCTTATACACACAGCCTGAAGGTCATTTAATACAATATTTTTTACAACTTTGTGTATTAAACAAAGTTTGTGTACATTGAGCCATCAAAAAACAAAGGTTTCACTATCTCACTCTCACTCAAAAAAGTCCGTATTTCGGAATATTTGGATATGGGATACTCAACCTGTATTTAAATATTCAGTTATCATTACATTCCACAGTAATATTCTGTTCAGGATTACATATTATTTATTAACTTCGATGGCAACAGTTTATATTCTGAGTGTGTTTAGCCCACAGGATCATTAAACTTTCTTGTCAGGTTTTAGTGAGAAGAGGCAGCTTTACAACCTACAGTTCTGAATTAAAAAGAATTAAAAAGATTCTTGTTTAATGACTTCCTTTATGTCTACCTGTTAAGTGCACTTTTTATGGAAATGTAATTGTTAAAATACTAAATACTTCTACAAATATACATTAAGATATTTCATGATTAATTAGAATAACAAGTGAGCGCACCCAAGATGAATAATTACTTAGAATAGCAACAGAGCACCCAAGGTAAATGATTACTTATAACAGAACTAAGCACACCCAAGATGGCTGCCACCCTCTGCAAATATGTAAAGTACATTGAGTCCTACTGTAACAAAGGTGCTCTATTATTATTATTAATATCATTACTATTATTCAGTTCATTAATGTGTAGTCAATGAAAAAAACATTAGGATTTATTTACACACTCATATCCAACTCTTGGTCAAGCCAATATATAATATGATGGCCAAAAATAATTAAGCGATTTAATAGATTAGTTTTTTAGCAATTGCCAACATTTAACTATTGTAGCGCAGCTACATTTTCACTTCATTGGAAAATTATCAGTGGTCTAGTGATCTACTGTATCACTGCACATGCCCTGGGTCTGCTGTCCCCCTTTCCACTGATATGATGTACACATTAAGAGGGCGCGCTGATGGTGCAAGACATGTTCCTGGTATATGACACAATCTCTGTGGGTTCTGGTGGTTGTGGCCATAGCCGGAGCTCTGTGTACATCCAACTTGGATGTGAACAAGCCCCCGGTGAAATGTACGTCATACAGCCAATAGCGTAATTGGATGCGTCATTTCCAGGAATCCCAGCAGTGCAGCACGAGGGGGAGCAGCCGACGCATGCAGGCTGTCAATTGTATAATTTTTTTCTCTAATACTACTGCGGGTTGCCTTCAAGGCTAATTAAATAGCTCTGCTGCTTCAATTAGTCCGCGGTAAATGACTGCGGCTAATTGAATCCCCCCTAAAGGTTCACTGAAAGCAGTGAAAAACTGCAAAAGCTACTGTAGTTGTGTGGACTTTGTTTTTGCACTTTACATATATGCTTCACTACATTATCCATACTGCGACTATCTAGACTACTGCAGCAGCATCTCCAAAAGCAAAAAGAATGCTGCATACTCTGACAGCACAATTAAGAGTTCCTGCTAAATGTGCATCTGACACATATTAGATGCCTGCAAAAGTATTCCCGAACCGCCGAGCGACAGTGTAGTAAATCGCACTCCAACGCAGTCTTACTCCATTTCAAATTTATACCGTCAACCTACAGTGCTGCCCTTTTTCTGTCTAAACAAACTTACTTCAAGATCCCAATCTCTTCCTAATCCTTCAACCCCTGGGCCTTATTCAGATTCAGCCATCTTTGTGCACAGCAGCTGTGCTAAAATATACTAATGCCATCATGTGTTGTAAATTGATGCTTTCTTCCGGCTTCGGAAGACTGAAGACTCAGCATCAGATCACTCTGCTTGAACATCGGTCATCTGAGTAACCCTCAGATTACTCAGGATGGCCAGTTTTTTCACGCAGCCAGTGGCTTCAGCATGCCCAGAAATTGGAGCCAACCCTTCCCCAGCACCTAACGACCATTCAGTTTGCATACATCCCTTAATATGGCCCTCTTTCAACTCTCCCTTTCTTCAACATCACATCCTCTTCATTCCTGTCAAGCCTCTCCCTATCTTCCCCATCCATTTTACCAACTATGATTTCCTTCTCCCCAGTATCTGGAGATGAAGTCATGGTCCTAACCTAGTCCTTTCACCTTCATCCTTGACCATATCCCCTCCTGCCTCCTCCACTCCCTCTCTCTCCCATTGCTTGTTCCCGTCTCTTTAATCTTCCCTTCTCAACAGACACTGTCCCCTCTGCATTCAAGCATGCACTAGTCTCCCCCATTCTTAAAAAGAAAAACACCATGAAGCCTGACACTCTCTTTAGCTAGTGTCCCATCTCTCTTCCCCTTTGCCTCCAAGCTCCTTGAATGGATGCCTACAGCCATCTTTCAACTTTCTTTCCTTCCACTCCCTGCTTGATCCATTTCAGTCTGGCTTTCAAACTCTCCTGTCTACAGAAACTGTCCTTACTAAAATCAGCAATGATCTTCTGCCAATTCCAGGGGCCACTACTCTCTGCGCATTCTCCTTCTTCTCTGCTGCTTTTGACACCGTGGACCACCCTCTACTCCTGCAAATCCTTCACTCCCTGAGTCTGCATGATACTGCTCTCGTATATTGTTACTGTATATTGGAGTATAGCAATAATTTCTGTAGCCTGAGTACACTATGAATGATGCTATTCTGCAAATTATGAAAGAGTCATATTTTCACTACTGATACTGATCCACATATGATGGTGGGTAATGTGCTATTTTAAAATTGTCACAAGCCCAAATATAATGGGCTAATTGATACCAATTATAAGCCATTTGCTACAAAGGATTTTTATGGATAAAACGTTTTAGCCTTATTCATGTGAAAGAGAATAACTGCATACTGCTTCTAGTTAGAGAACAATGCATACCAATGTGTTTCTTCATTTATATTTTGTGTGACAAATGAATAATGACAAATCAATTGAACATTTTGATGTGACACAGAAGTGTTTTTTGTTGTTGTATCAGTTGGAGAACTGTTTGATATAATTTAGGAAGTTATCCTTTACTCTGACACCTACACATTACTGAGTACATATATACCCAGAAAATCATGTATGATGCATCTCCGGTACCTTCAATGGCTGTAAAAAAAAACATCTTAAATGAGGTATTTTTATCCTCATATGTTGGATTTCCCTTTATTTGTATGTATGTGTTTACTCCTTAAAGAGTTATTGTTATGTTGTGTATAGCTTTTAATGCATATCAATAAATGTAATTAATTTTAATAACCATATATTCTTTAAGCGTGCCCCCACAAAGAGAGTTTTTTTCTTATCATGTGCATTTCCCAATTTAAACTCTAGGGGCACACCAACAGAACTTGTATCCTTATAATTAACCTTGCAATAAGTTTTAGTGTGATTCTGGTTCAAAAATATGAACTTATCCATTGCAAATGGACTCTCACCCTCTCCTTATCTCATGTGATTCTGTCTTCATCTGGCTGTCCTCATACCTCCCTGACCGGTCTTTCTGTCTCCTCTCATGACTCTACTATCCATCACTACCACTACCAGTACAAGGGTCTGTTCTTGGGTCGCTTCTATTCTCCCTTTTAGACATCAAGTTTAGGTGAGCTCATCAGCTCTTTTGGCCTCCAATGTCATCTCTATATACTGATGCTCTCAAATTCTACTTCTTTATCAAAGCCTTACAGCTCTCATCCTAATCCACTACTCCTCACTGTCTCTCCCACCCATCTGTCTGCCACTCCCCTTTAGATTGTAAACTCTAATGAGTAGTTCCCTCTTCCCTCGCATGCTTTTCCTTCCCTCACTTATACCATCATCTCTTTTCCACTTGCAACAACCAAACCTTTGGGTTCTGCCGATGCTGCTTATTTGGGTATTATGACTGCTGAGGGAGCAATGTTTATAAACCTTGTAGTTCATGTTCTGCAATGCTCTGTACTGCCTCTTTTTCTCTTGTTTTGCTCATACTGTTTTTGTTTATATACTTTGAAAAGGGCTGTGAACATAATATCTATTGTATTGGCACAAAGCAATGCAGCAATGTAACCAATAATCCCTGAAAAAGGCATAGTTATAGCCTCCATATCCACTAGGGCTATACTCACAGTACCCTTAGCTGTAGATCTAGTCTGTGTATGAAGTATAGTAGAAATTATCAATACAGTACCTTCATTTAAGCAGCATTGGTGCTGAGAGTCTTGAAATAGCCACCAGTAGGGAGGAAGCCACACACTCAATTTACTAAGTTATACTGCCAACTACTCTAGCATCCTGGCTAGGCAATAACTAAACCAAAGAAAATATTAGCACCTGTAGACCCGCAACAGCAGGCTGTAATGTTCTTAACTATATTGCTTCATCCAAGAGGAATATAGGTCCTCATTCCGAGTTGTTCGCTCGCAAGCTGCTTTTACCAGCATTGCAAACGCTAAGCCGCCGCCTACTGGGAGTGAATCTTAGCTTAGCAAAATTGCGAACGAAAGATTCTCAAAATTGCGAATAGACAGTTCTTAGCAGTTTCTGAGTAGCTCGGGACTTACTCTGCCACTGCGATCAGTTCAGTCAGTTTCGTTCCAGGTTTGACGTCACAAACACACCCAGCGTTCACCCAGACACTCCCCCGTTTCTTCAGACACTCCTGCGTTTTTCCTAGAAACGGCAGCGTTTTTTCCGCACACACCCATAAAACGCCCAGTTTCCGCCCAGAAACACCCACTTCCTGTCAATCACACTACGATCACCAGAACGAAGAAAAAACCTCGTAATGTCGTGAGTAAAATACCTAACTTAATAGCAAATTTACTTGGCGCAGTCGCACTGCGGACATTGTGCATGCGCATTAGCCACTAATCGCTCCGTTGCAAAAAAAAAAAATAACGAGCGAACAACTCGGAATGACCACCATAGTCTGTGCAGAACCAGAAGTTTCATGATCTTCAAGAGATGCTCTACACTGCATGAAATAATGACCCGTATGTATGCATGTTGCCAATCAACAGGCCAACACAAGCTTCCAAACTTCCCTGTGGGTGAACCAGGTCAAGGCAATTATTGCTTGTAAATTGTGCTGAGTAAGTAACAAAGTGGATACTAACTTTACACAACTCATCTCTTGATCATGTAATTTATACAAAGAATGAATAGACATTTTTATCTGCATAAGGGAATATAATATGTATTTATACAGTATATACAGTATCAATAAACAAAATTCTATACCTATGATCACTACTAATATGAAATAAAACTTACCATTTGGACCCGCCTCAGGAATTGGTCGATTTTCCTAGAAGGAAACATAAAAACAAAAAATAATAACTAAAAAGAAATCAAATTATAAACTGGGCATTCAACAAACTTAAACCAGTGTTAGATTCATTTGCACATTCAGATGGAAAATCTGAATGTGCCAATTAATCTAAGAGCATTTCAAGTTTACGCAGCCAGAGCATGACAATATTAGTAGCTAGGCACTGTCACTGCAATAACTACAGTAAATTCAAGAAAGTGACGGCTATGGGAAAAGGTCACCTACATTTCATGAATCTGTCTGTCCTGTAGGACCTTTCTAAGGGAATTGTATGGTCCTTGGAATGTGGACTGTTATTTATAATGCCCTTTAAAATTATGTTCTATAAAACAGTAAACAGTCTACATAATGTATGCTGCATCTGTAGTTGTTAGAACGCACTTTGTAAATCTACTAGAAAATAGCCAGGTAAAAGAATACATTTTGTTTTTCAATCATCCTGTTCGTCCTTGGTCCCTAGTGATGCTAATGATGTACAGTAGTGGTGCTTATTCCTTAGGAAACACTTTGTACTGGGCCACTTTCTTAAGCATTTAATCATGTATTTTAGATTTGCTTCTTGCCTAAACACTGTGGATCAACCACTTTGTGGACAGAGCCTATATTGAGAATATTAGTTTAGTCCACAAAACGGCTGCTTTTACCGTGCTTGATTGTTGTGGACAATCCCTATTAAACAGTTAGCAACCCCAGGGACAAAGATTTTGTGCTGCACACAGCTGATCTTGACTTCAGTCTCATTTCTAGGAATCACAGTATTTTACAATTCCAGCAGTGAAGACTTATCCCACATGATGCCACAGATAGAAATCCTTAAAACATGATCTTTTGGGGTTTCTTGAGTATTGACATTAAAAACTCCTGCTTCAAGTATTTGAAAAATCAAAAAAGCAGAGTTTTCCATGATGACAGCTGGCTGGGAGTAAACGTGCCCTGTACAGAATTACTGTATATCTCTTTCAGACAGAAAGTAGTCAAAGACCTGGCTTTTATCTGGTGTTTGAAGCACGGGTTAGTTTCCAGTCACAGCCCTGTACCCCTTTCAGACACAAGAAAAAATTGCTGGGTCAAGCATTTGGGCCCGGTAATTTGCCAGTTCAACCCGGATCCTTCTTCTGTGTTAATGGGTTAACCCGGGATGCATTTCCCTGGACTTCCACCCCGGTCAAAAAGCCGGTTTGAGTTCCGGGATTTTCAACCATGGTTGGAACTTTCACACAAAAAAGGACCCAGGTTGAGTCTGCAAATTACCGGGTCCAAATGCTTGAACCAGCAATTTCTTCTACTGTCTGAAAATAGGATTTTAATACCTACCAGTAAATCCTTTTCTCCTAGTCCGTAGAGTTTGCTGGGGACTCCAAAAGGACCATGGGGTATAGACGGGATCCGCAGGAGACATGGGCACACTATAAGACTTTGAATGGGTGTGAATTGGCTCCTCCCTCTATGCCGCTCCTCCAGGCCTCGTTACCGAAGTCTTCTGCCATCACTGAAGTCTTCTTTCTTGTGTATACTCACCCGGCTTCTTTCTTCTGGCTTCTGTGAAGGGGTTGATGGCGCGGCTCCAGGAACAAGCAGCTAGGCGCACCAAGTGATCGAACCCTCTGGAGCTAATGGTGTCCAGTAGCCTAAAAAGCAGAGCCTTTAACTCAGAAGAAGTAGGTCTGACTTCTCTCCCCTCACTCCCACGAAGCAGGGAGCCTGTAGCCAGCAGGTATCCATGAAAATAAAAAACCTAACAGAAAGTCTTTTCAGAGAAACTCAGGAGAGCTCCCCTAGTGTGTGTCCAGTCTCTCTGGGCACAGAATCTAACTGAGGCCTGGAGGAGGGGCATAGAGGGAGGAGCCAGTTCACACCCATTCAAAGTCTTATAGTGTGCCCATGTCTCCTGCGGATCCCGTCTATACCCCATGGTCCTTTTGAAGTCCCCAGCATCCTCTAGGACGTAAGAGAAATGGGTATTAATGAATATTAATATTAAATGAAAAGACATGTTCATAGCTCGAACATGCAAAATGTAACTATTTCAAAGTATCGTTACTTATTGTTTCCATTCTGATCATTTATCTGCAATGCACACCTTCCATCATTATATTAAGGCAAGCGCAAAGAATGGCAGCATTCAGAGCATTAGTTTAGTTCATTATAAGTTTGATTCGTTTATTTAATTATTTATTTTGATTTATTTAAAATACTTATTATTTTTCAGTTTTGTTAGACATTTTCACACAATAAACTTAAGTTACTTGTTAATTGCAAATATTTAAATACATATAATGGAGGCTAAAGAAAAAAGAAAAAGGAACATTATCTGGGTAGCTAACGGTATAGATAATAATGAACACAATTCTCTAGGGCAACTATAAAACATATAAGAATATAAATTAACAACATTTTTTTATCTACACAAATGGCAACAGTACTAAATGGGACTGCGTTTTACCAAGGAAAAAACATTAACTAGGTGTAGACACAGATAAAAGCTCTGTTGCAATTTGTTTTCAGAATCAACATTTGCACAAATGGCTACTAGTCAATTATTACAAAGAAGTCACAGATGCCTGACCCAAGTCTAACTACTGATGGATAACATTTTTGTCTAATACGTAATAATAATATATCAAAGATAAAATATATATATATATATATATATATATATATATACTTATTACAAGCTTTGCAATATAGAAAAATGTATTTAATGACATTATAATGACATGGACACAAATTGTTTGAAAACAGTTGTGGGAAAATCTTAAATTTTTTTACCATATTCTTCCAGGATTACTTTTGCAGTACTAAAAAGTTACTTTTAATCTGGACAAAAATGCTAAAAATTTATTTTCAAAATGCCTGTACGCTGGTCAATAGCAAATGAAATGTGACTTAGGTCCTGTATACGGTAACACACAGAATGAATAGTTAAATGCATACCAAACGAAGATCTCCAACCCCATGGACCACCACAGACAGGTTCTCTACAGACTGCCCCAGTTTTGTGGCTGCCATAGCTGTTTTGCTTGACTGTCTCAGGGAATGTGTCCTCGCTGTATCTGCTGCACTTGCTTTTGCTCCACATCAGAGATTCAGGTTAAAGTTTTATCTGTTCCTTCTGCTTGTCAGATTTTTTTTCAGCTTTTGACCCTGTATCTAAGAGAAACAGATATTTTGGCATGTTCACTTCTGCTTAGTCAGACAAATTTATCATTAAGAACCGAGTATTAATTTATATAACCATTCTACTTATCTCTTGGCAAAATGCTAGTTAACATTAAACTACTGTGACAGAATTATGGCCTGATTCTAAGTTGGATGAAGACGTGGCTCTCTTTGCGTCTTTTTCCATAGACAGGTCTCTACCTTTATGCTTAATACTGCTACAAAGTCCTTCCCTGGTATACTGTACGTCTATGTATACGAATGTGCAAGGACAAGACATCCTAAAATACCATCAAACTTGCAGCAGTCGTATGGCTGGTGCAGATTATCCGTCTGAATATGGCCTCCTACATGAACGATTCTGTATCTCTGGACACAACAACTATCAGCAACACACCTGTGACACATCCATAAGATGCAATTTCTTCATGCGTCTGATTGGCCTACCCCTGCTTACCACCCAGTTGCTGCCCAAGAACGCCCAATATATTTCTGAGATCATGCATCCATATCTGTACTGCGGCCCTGTACAAACACCATTGGGATGCATGTCCATATGAAAAACATATCTCCACTATCTCGACGATACGTCTGACTCAGAATCAGGCCCTTAACCTCCAGGGACACTGTAGATTTCCACTCCGCTCTTTTTAAAATAGTCCAGAACTACAGCATATACTATTATCTCTATTAAATGATTGAATAAAAGTGTGATGTTTACAACATTTTACCAGAAATCACTGACAAATAAGACCTCATTCAGAGTTGCATCTAAGTGCAAAAGTAAAATAAACCTCTTTGCTACCAATGTAGTAAAATGCAACCAGCAGGGGATGTGGCATCACTGTAATCCTGCTATTAGATCACAGCTCCAACAGTTTTATAGCATACGCACAAGCAGACAGCAGCCAAAATCATCACCAGCTCGCAATTTGCACCAGGGTTTAAGAACACGCAATGTCATCTCCCTTCAAACAGGCGCCTTTTAAATGGCCATTTTAGTATATATCGGATACACGGCCTGACAGTCCCCCTCCAGCGCCTGACCCTTTGGCGCAGGGAGTCAGAAGTTCATCTTTCATCTGGGTTGCTATGGAAAAAGATGATTTGCATTGTGAACAGACATGCATGTGAAAAAAAAGAGCAGACGCAAAAAAACTCTGAACGCGGTCTATAGAACAGTTGACCAGAGTTACATAGAGATCCTGAATCATCAGCACTGATGTCATAAAGCTGTAGCAATGACTATGCCTATTTTCATAATGCCAATTTTGCCAGGAAGTGGAATTTACTGTTTCACGTAGTTCCAACAACTTGTCTTGTAATGTGTATGTCTAGAGCTTCTGGACTTTGTTCTCAAACATTCCTACACCAATACCGTAATATTGATATAATGATAAGTTTAATGAAATCTCATTCAGCTCAGTTAGGACAGGTTTATGGCTAATTTCACAAACCTGCTATGGATACATAAACAACAAAAAGGATATTTACAGTGGAAGACAGGTCAGACGATTAAGAAACATTGTGACACAATTTATTAGCCTACATGACACATTACATTACCTACAATATGGTTATATGTACCCTAGTGTACAAAGTTTTTATGGATGTGGAAATAGCAAAAGGCAGATTCAGAAGTGTACACTCTTCATGTGATTTTCATATATTATTATTATTTATTGATTATTTATTCTCCAAATACATATAACTCAAAGCAGGAAATTACACATAACAATATTCATTGTGTCCATTATTCATCCCCCTGCAGTGTATTTATCCTCCTATTCAAATGTCTGGAGGGTCAAACTATAAAATCCACATCACAAACACAAATGCATTCTGAAGAGATTTTGGGGTATATTCAATAAGAGTCGGATCCATTCCGACATGCAGTTGTCGGAATGGATCCGACAACCCCTATTAAATGGACGGCAAAATCCGACTGTCAGATTTGGCCGTACACAGGGTCCTGTGCTGCCGCTCCTGTCAGCGGCTGTGCTGACAGCAGCGGCCAAGAGTGCAAATTGCGGCTGCCGGCGGGGAGATTAAAGTCGGCGGGCGTGAGCAGGACAGCGGCGGGGGGAGCAGAGATTGGCGGGCGGCGGTAGGAGCTGGCTGCGGGGGGACATGTCTGCAGCTGCGGGGGAGGCGCTGCAGGGAGAAAGGTGCTTGCGGGCGGCTGGGGGAGCTGAGATCGGCGGCCGGAGCTGGCTGCACGGGGGACATGTCTGTGGCGGCGGGGGGAGGCACTGTAGGGAGAGAGGCACCTCTCTCCTTGCAGCGCCTCCGCCGCAGACATGTCCCCCCGCAGCCAACTCCTCCCGCCGGCCACCGATCTCAGCTTCCCCAGCCGCCCGCAGCACCGCTCGTCTCCTCACCTCAATCCGACTAGTTTTCAAGTTGGACTGAGTTTGTTGGAAAAGGGGGCCAAAACCTGTCGGATTTGGCCCCATTTCAGACAGAAGCACGCAAATCGGTGGCTATTCCGCCGATCCACGTGTTTTCCGACAATTCTGGAATTCCTGACTTGTTGGAAAAAATCAGCCCCTATTGTATAGGTCAGAACCCCTTCTGACCTATTTCTGTCGGAAGCTGCCATCTTTCCGACAAGACGGTAGTTTCCGACAGTTATTGAATATACCCCTTTATGTACAAAGTAACAATTTGCATTTCAAAAACAGCACTATTTAACTTATTACCTTAAATCAATCATCTCTGTTCATTTCTGTGGCCTTTTGGGTTAAATTATGGGTTGTTGTTTTTTTGTCAAACTGAAATACAGGACATAGCGCACAACAGGAAGCATAGGATATAATGGATTGTTCTCATGACTAATAACAAAATAAAACTGCCTATTTAGCTAGATGCGCTTTCAGATTGGGCCTGTGTTAGATCACGTCCAAACATGCTATTATATAATATAGAAGTCCATCCTCCACAGGGGCTCTAGAAGGTGAAGGGCCCTGTGGATTAAACTTCTATTTTATAATGTTTTGAGACCTGGCACCTGTGCTTTGAAGTGAAAGTGTGTGCAGTTTCCCTGCCTACTCATTATCTATCTATATTATATATATACTAGTTAAAAGCCTGTCAAAATGACTGGTACCAGGACCAGCAGCTGGCCAGAGGGGTCGGGCATGGACTGTGCGGGGTGTGGGAGTG
>NC_086449.1:320332967-320346267 GCF_028390025.1 Pseudophryne corroboree
TGTGCAGTCCCCCCTCCTCTATATATTACTAATACCACATAGTGTGAGCTGGGAGCTGTGTTATTCCCTCATATATATCACTGTGCGGTCCCCTCTCCTCTATATATTACTAATACCACATATCAGTGTGAGCTGGGAGCTGTGTTATTCCCAAATTGGCCAAATATCACAGTTCATGTGCACAGTATAACACATATATAACATTGGATTAATTGCAGGTGAATATGTTTTTCATATTATAATTGTATTTTGGACCCATCATTTGCTGTAGTTATTGTGCCCAGTATTGCAGGGGTTTCTTTTTTCCTCTCTTCCCCCACATTCCTATCTCCTTCTTTGTCTCCCTTGCGCACTCTCTCCCTGCCTGTCTTCTCTTCTATGTATCATCTTCCGCTGTGTCTCTCTATCCCAGTGATGTGCTGTGCGGTGAGGCAGAGCCTTTCCTGTCATATGCCAGAGTTTTGAAAATATAAAATGTATGAAAAATACAAAGAATATGTTAGAAATATCTTGTTTGTATTATTCTAATCATTTTTATATATAAAAAAAATTCTGGAGTAAAAAGTCTATGGCAGGTGAGGCATTGCCTTCCCTGCCTACCTTTTCCGCACATCTCTGATCAAAACTCACCAAATTTCCAGCAGTATATACTGCTGTACCTGCGTATAATGCCCACATGAACCCTTGGCCTCATAAATATTGTTTAAATCTGGTTCTGGTACTAGCCAGTGCCTTCACAGCCATTTACCTCACCACACGTCCCTGTTTCACCCTGGTCTTTCTCCTTCCATTAGAACTCTGTAGTAGGGTCCCTTTTTATAATAGATTATATAATAGCTAAATATTGGTTTTATTCTATGCTTTACTTTTAAACCCTCTCTCCTCCATCTTCTCCTGATGTTCCTAACTCTATCAATCCTTGTCACCACCCGACTGTGTGTCTCCAGTAGCCAGAGAGCTGCAGGTGCTACTGGAAGATGAGTGTGCATGGTTTAGTGCTGGAGCTTTACCTCTTTATGGCTGTTTTAGTGAGATCTGAGTGTAGAAGCGAGTGAACTGTACCAGCTCGCGGGACATCTTCCTCCGGCTGGGGTCCAGAAAAATGGCACGGTGTGGATGGTGCACGTTTCTCCCTCTAGGCAAAGGGAATATGCTGCGTCCTTCAGGAAGCCAGTGAGGGGGAGAGGGTGGGGCCTCCCTCTAGACATCTAATCAATTTGCATCAGATAGATATTAAGGCTGTTGGATAATATCCGAGTCTTGTGCTGTGGGTCACAAATGTCTCCGCTTTAATGGGATACATTCTATCAATCTAATGATCTATCTAATTGTTCTTCCTACAATAGCTGTATACTACATTGTTATTTATGTTGCTTCTGTTATCCGCAGGCGGGGTAAATATTAAACCAAAGCTGATATCTGCTCTGCAGAGAGGAAAGGAGTTGTGGTATTTCCAGGGTGATCACAAAGGAGGAAAACAAAATACTTATATAAATACATGTACAGGTAAGTAAGTACCTGTAAAATGATGCTCAGTCTATTATAGCATACTATATCAATGCTGAGTCCAGGGATAGGCAGTGTGTGTTACTGGAGCTACTCTGGAACTACTTATCTGAGCATGCTCTGCCATGGTCTTAGCATGCTCTAACAGCAAAACTGTGACAGGGCATGCTGGGATGTGTAGTTCCACAGCAGCTGGAATAATGCACGTTGTTTACCACTGGCATGATTGAACTCTGCTAACTAACCTAAAATTATTCATTTTATAATAACTCCATATGCACAGTTAGGCTCATAGTACTTATACAGAGTTGGGTACGAAATCCCAACAGAAGACCGGTAGTGGAAGACCGGCAGTGGAATCCCAACAGATCCTGGTATTTTCACCCCACCCCAGATCCTATCCCTAACCGCCTATCCTTTATTATCCATGTGGCCTACAATTGGAGTTAGTAAGCATGTCATGCAAAGCAAGAGTACATGTTTCCACTTATTTGGCTCAGATATGGTGAAACACAAAATGACGACAATTTAAAAAAAAACCTGTATATCTTTTTTTACTGTAGATCTATTGAACCACACCCAATACAACATACACACTTTATTTTTATATGTGATCGTTTTGTCTCATATATAAGAAAATGATTGGAAGACTGCCACTTTTTATTTTTACAATGACTAGGTATACTGTGAAGTCACAGCACAAGACTTCAGCATAGCCAACAAACAGGACTTATGTTTGGGGGTTCAAAATGACAAAACACTGATCTTGTGCGGAATCTTGGTGTTGTCCTGAATAGTGGCTTGACACTTAAACATCAGGTATCAGCCACAATCAAATACTCATTCTTTCATCTAAGGAACACAGCTAGAATGAAACACTTAATTCCCTCAGAAGATCTACCTAAAGTCATACATGCATGTAGGACTACTGCAATGCCCTCTACCTTGGTCTCAAGAGCAAAAGAATTGCATCGCTTGCAGATGGTACAAAATACAGCTGCCAGGCTATTAACCAATCAGACCCATGAATTCACATAACCCCCATTCTCTACTCCCTTCACTGGCTGCCTGTATGATGGCAAATCATTTTCAAGATTGGGTTACTGACTATCAAAGCCCTTCATGACCAGGGTCTAAGATACTTGAACCAGCTTCTGATCCCTTACTGTCCTGCTTGATTACTGCGATCTGTAAATGATGAAGGACTAATAACAGTACCTAGAATATCCCTGAATTCATTTGGGGGTTGAGCTTTCAGTCTTGTGGCTCTTACTCTTTGGAACCTTCTTCCCCGAGAGTGCCATACAAAATAGACTTAAGACTTTCCTGTCCACCCAATTATTTCACTATGTCCCTTACTAAGCTTTTTTTTTATGCAGTAAAGGCATATTAAATCACTTTGAGTCCTATTAGGAGAAAAGTGCTATATAAATAACATTATTATTATTACTGTGCCTAGATATGGATATATCAAATCAGCTAATGATAGTCATTCACAAATTGAGTAATTTAGATATTTTACAACTGCAGTTCTTGATTTCCTTTCCAGAATATAATTGTATTTCATCTATTTGCTTCAGGATCTTCAAAGATTATAAATTCCAGAAACCCAAATGAAATGTGCTCTGCAGAATATAGAGTGGAAGGCTCATATTCACATAGAGAACAAGTGTCAAACAAAGCATTCAAAGTAAAGAAGGAAGAAAACCATGCAATACTACAGAGAATTATATATAGGAGGTATATGAACAGTGCATGTGTATGTTTGTAATCTCATTATCTTACTCATTAGTTGTGGTGGTGGTGGTTGTTGTTGTTGTTGTTGTTGTTATTATTATGCAACTGCTATGCTCCGCTATAAAATGTGTTGTTTATGTCAGTTTTGCCAAGTGGTGATATTTAAATTTCTGCGTGACCTACAGCTTCCATGGGAATTGTTACAAATCAGCACTTGCTTAAGCCAATGTGAATTGAGCATGATAAAGGGGCAACCAAATTATCCCCCAGATCTGTCTAGTAATGATAACAATTCCTGTTATATCATGCACTCACAGTCCTTCATTTCTGCCACCACCTGTTTTGGTGCTGAACTCCTAGCAGGCATCCTTGGATATTATCTACTATTAAAGTCAAAACTATGAATGACTAGATTTATGGTTTATAATAGACCCAGATTTATCAAGCTTTGGAGAGTGATAAATTGCACGGTGATAAATGACAAGCCAACCAGCTCCTAACTGTCATTTTTCAAACACAGTCTGTGACATGGAAGTTAGTAGCTGATTGGCTGGTACTTTATCACCGTGCAATTTATCACTCTCCAAGGCTTGATAAATAAGGACATGTTGTTTGTCAAACTTGGCTTCATTTTGATCAGATATGTGGAATTCCTGTATGGACACTAACCTGAGCTGCACTATATGGGTATCTCACTGTTATATGAAACATGGCAGCTCCCACTTTTTGTAAGCCCAAGAAAGCAAGCCACTGTTGATTGTGCTGTCAGTGCTCCTGTTGCAATTGATCTTCAGGTAGATTCCCTTAAATAGCACAATTCGCTGTATGGTGATGGTGATGATCAGGGTCAGTTGGAATAAGTGTAATATGCACCTCAATATGATATAGTTAAGTTTGCTAATAATATTACTTTGTACAGTTAAGAGCAGGGCTGACCGACCTATTATGCACAGTTCACAACTGCAAACCATACCAAGCCGTGAGGGCATTGCCTCCCACCGTGTCACATGCAGACTGTACAGTGTAGCGGAAGAAGCTGGACACTAAGGGGTATATAGAAAAAAACAACAATACATAGCCACCAATCAGATTCCACTTAACATTTATCTAGCTGCTTCTAGAAGATAATAGCTATAATCTGATTGGTTGCTATGGGCAACATCTCCACTTCTGAAAAAAAACCTCACAGCTTAGTAAATATACCCCTAAGAGACAATTAGTTTTGTCTGCATTCTTTTACATACAGTATTCATGAAATAGTGTGGAAATCTATGGCTAGATATTGCATTATTAATATATATTTGTTTGTTATACTTTGTATTATACTTATGAATGTCTGTGTGCATGTGTTCAAGTGATTCATGTTCAGGGGAACTACAACTGTGGGCATTATGTGTATAAGGGAAACTACTACTGTGGTCATTGTGTATGCGGCAATACTACTGTGGGCTTTATACATACGAGGAGCAGTACTGTGGTATTGTGTATAAGGGGCACTACTGTGAGCATTGTGTTTAAGGGACACTAGTGTGTTGTAACTTGAATAAGGTATACTACTATGTGGTGTAATGTGAATAAGATTGTGCTACTGTGATGTAATTTGAATTGGGGATACTATTGTGTGGCCACACTCCCTCAATTGTGAGACTAAACCACTTTTTTCACCATGCCTTTGGCGTGCGCTGTCCCTTTAAAAAGTATGGGAAGGATAAATTTAAAGGTTTGTCCCATCAAAGAGTGCCAAAATCTGTATTTGTTTGCCAACAAAATTCAGCTCAGGCTGACCCTAGTTAATAGACTAGATGATATTAGAGCCACCTGCCTAATAAAGACACTATCCAATATCTACACCTCCCTACTTTTCACTATACAACACAGGATGGAATATGTTTTTTTAAATGGGGAAATTATATGGGAGTTATTAAGTAAAGAAACTGCAAGGACATCTTGAGTGTCATGCCCAAAGTTGCCATATCAGCCAGAGTAAGGTTGATGCAATTGTAAGTTTGTACTAGTTCAGACTTTCAACATCTCATCATTGGCTGTAATAATGCGCTTTGCTGATGCCTCCACGTGGCAAGTATGGCATGGTATGGTTTAGACTAGCCTTTGGTTTTTTTTAAATGATATTGGGGCTTCTTAATATCCTGTTGCAAGAGGTGGAAGCCTCAATATTGACTACCTGTATTCTTCAAGCCATTCTGCTATTTTGTGCATTTAAAGTGTTCTTGAAGTGTAAGGAACTTAAGCTGTGTAAATGTGCTTTCTTTTTGTGGGACTAACAGGATACATTTTAAAAAACTATATGAACCATGTGTGGAAGAAACACCTATTGTCTTTGGTGATGCAAGCAGTACACTGGGTGTTGCTGATTTTGTGTTTATGCTTTCTTCTATTGGTTGCTTGGATTCTGATTGCACATTTAGTATTATTGCTATCAAGCTCATCCATAGTCCTCCCCTCCACTTCCTTTTTTACTTCTTGCCTCACCCATATGATTGGGTTGATTTGTATGGCACATGCATAACAGTAAAACAAAAATATTGTTTAGTAATAATAGGAAAAAAGCCCAAACACTAGTCTGCTCTAGGTCTAAGTGCAGCCTAACACAAGTTATAGAACTATCTGAAATGTTTTTGTTTCCCCAATTTCGGAAATGCGAGAACCTTCACATAGACACTTTAATTTATACTTGTGAAGAAAGTGTCTTGCCATGTTGACTCAAGGAAGTTTGATGCACTCTACATTTTTTTATATATAATTGCAAGGTAACAATTGAGTTTTGTATAGATGTTTGGTGGCTACAAATGTGTTAAATCAGTGCTGCGTACATGGATGCAGATTGATGCAAGAAATAGAACACACTGCTTAGGAGAGTGTATGATCTAGATTGAGAAATGACAATAAAAACATAATAAATAAATAAATAGCTGAACCCTTTCTCCATTCCATTATGTAAGCTACTGGCACTGCTATGTCACATGGATATTCTCATTGTGGGAATAGCTTGTAGTGGAGCTATTCCATAGACCCAGGCACACGGCCGAGGGATCAATACACTGTTAATACTGGTATTTCACTTGCAAGTCGCCCTGTACAGCACCCTGCTACCTGGTGAGCTGCTTGAGAACTTTCCCACCTGAAACAATGCAGAAGACAGCCAAATGGGTACTAGTGGAAGCCATTTGGTACATTTCATGTAATAGGGCATGACTACTGAGGATATTGGTCTCTATTAAATCAGAAATTACATTATGTTGTATATTCCATGAAGCTTTAATATTCTGGTGTTGCCAACATATATTGAAAGGAGAACGATGGACGTTGCTGGATCTTGCTGGTGAGATAAGTAGTGTTGAATACCAATAACATACTCATTAGTATTACCGCAATACTAAACAAAATATGCAGCAGGTAATATGGTTTATTAATAAATAGGGCCCAGAGATTCCTAGGTTTTGATTGGTAACCTCTTTTAGAGAATATTTGTTTCACCTCCTTCACCACTGACAGATATACTAGGTTTAAATTGAATTTTATTTTCAAGAACTGAAGTTAAGGTTTTAAGGTTGGGACCGGTCACTGGAAGCATGTCTGCAGCATACACAAAGAGAAAATCTCACAAGATATTGGACGTCCTCTCCTGCAGGAGATAGGCTCAGCTGAAGGTCATTCAATTTATTTCATGCAACTAAGTATGATTTCATAATCAAATCAGTACTGGCAAATAAGTAACTCATTGTGTAATTCTTGTGTCTCATTTTATTCTAGATGGCTGCTTAGAGGTAGATCAGAGAAGGGTACTTTCGTGGAATAAGGGGTGAAATATGCCATGTTTTGCTATTAAAATCATTGCCATATTACAGTTGATAAGCAGCTGCTTGCAGAAGCAGTAAATAATCCCCCAAGGGCTGAATGAGCCTGACACTAGGAACATATAGAAGTCCTTTGCTGTAGCCAGTTAGCATTTAAATTTAGGTAGTTTGACCCCTTGTAAATCCCTCTTCCACTGCTAGATTATAATGTTAAGTGAACCACAGACACAGTCTCTGGTTGTAAGTAGTGGATTTGTTGCACAGGCTGCTGCACAAAGTATAAATGTAGGCAGCTGGCTATCTGATTGATTGACAGCCAGTCAGTGAGAAGCAATTTTCTACTACACATCAAATACACCTCATCAGTGATTTTGGGCAGAACAGTAAAGTGAATCCAAAATTTCCAATGTTAGCCCCTGATGTCTTGTGGTTGCTGTTACTTGGATATTTTTGTACATTTTCATGTTACATACATCATTTCCTATAATATTCTTTGGCAAATGTCCGTAAAATGATGATGTGGAAATCACTGCTTATGCAAGAAGTGGAGTGTGTTTTATATTTACAGACAGTCGCTTAAAACAGAAATTATTTATGTTATACTCTGGGCAGCAATAGTTTATTTATGGTAGTGGCTCAGGTCTAACAATGGGGCCTAATTCAGACCTGATCGCTCGCTAGGGTTTTTTTGCAGTGCTGCGACCAGATAGTCGCCGCCTATAGGGGAGTGTATTTTTGCTTTGAAAGTGTGCGATCGCATGTGCAGCCGAGCGGTACAAAAAATATATGTGCAGTTTCTGAGTTGCCCAGAACATACTCAGCCCTTGCGATCACTTCAGCCTGTCCAGTCCCAGAAATGACGTCAGACACCCGCCCTGCAAACGCTTGGACACACCTGTGTCTTTCCAAACACTCCCAGAAAACGGTCAGTTGCCACCCACAAACTCCCTCTTCCTGTCAATCTCCTTGCGATCGGCTGTGCAAATGGATTCTTCATTAAACCCATCGTACAGCAACGGTCTGCTTTGTACCCGTGTGACATGTCTGCGCATTGCGGTGCATGAGCAGTTCTGACCTGGTCGCAGCAAAAAAATCTAGCGTGCGATCAGGCCTGAATGACCCCTAAGGTCATAGAAGGGTGTAACAAAAAAGAAAATGAGCAAAGGAAGGAGTTAGAGCACTGATTAATAAGACAAACGGTGATAAGTATTAAAATTAACAGAATTAAATAGTTTTAAAGGACAAATACACCTAATAATACCTAATGTACTGTAGTATATTAATAACTTACTTTATATACTGTAAATTATTTATTAATATATGAAAATGTTTTGTCTTTTTTTATGTATTTATTTTACTGGAGATGGAGCTTTTCACCAGTTATTAAATAAACACATTAACATTTATTATTTATTATTATTGTTGACATTTATTGGTTTAGCACTTGCATTCTCTGCCGTACTTTTTAAACTGGAAACAAACACAAGACTGACAGACAACAAAGTAAGATGATCATAAATGAAAAGAAATGAAGTGTACCTTCTATGCAGTATTAATGTGTTGGGTTGTAAAACCAAGTTCCACCCCCTAGCCTGGAAATGTATTGCATGCCAGCACTGTAATCTATGCAGTCCTATTCTCTGCCTTCACAAAGATTTAAAGCTTGAGAGAAAAAGACTGTTCCTCCTGAGCTACCATAGCACAAGCTATGAGCATCTAATCCCATCCCCCTTCATTCTCCTGCATTTATTGACACATAATGAATTTAGCAGAAGGCAGGCACAAGGTAGTTTCAACAGCTAATGCATGGTACAGAGAAATATTTAGCATTGTAACCCATTATAGCACTCTATATTCTGTCACCTTCACAATGCTCAGTGCAGCCTAACACAGAGGTCTCCAATGCAATTCTAAGGTGTGTGAGAAGCTACTGTACGTATATAAAAGGGGAATACTGCCGTCATATCTATTCTTCTGTTATACAAAATGATTTTTGATGTCTGAAGATGATTGGGTGTGGACTGTGTCTTATTTGGCTTTTCTTCAGTTTTTGTGACATGAAAAAAGCTTTTGGTAAGTGAATTTTAGACATTATGTTGTGATCATTGTGATTGATTATTTTGCATGGTTTAAACACTATAGTAAACATAAAGTATCACACATTGATTACTTGCTATAAAACACTACAAT
This sequence comes from Pseudophryne corroboree, assembly GCF_028390025.1. Lineage (NCBI taxonomy): Eukaryota > Metazoa > Chordata > Amphibia > Anura > Myobatrachidae > Pseudophryne > Pseudophryne corroboree. Next base: position 320,342,216 of record NC_086449.1, read on the forward strand.
GAAACAGACTGATCTTATATCAAGCTTCTAGTAGTGTAATTGTGCCATTGACCTTCCATTACTTCTGTGAATTTATATATACAGGAAAATATAAACAACTAAACAAGTTTTTTTTTTTTTTTTAAAGTATCGAATTTAGATAAAGGAATTTTGCAAGTATTTACATTATTATTCTCTGTACAGTTAATTATCAGTAAAGTTGTATTTATATAAACAAGTGTGTGTAATATGCTTGCTGTATAAAGATGATAATAAAAAAGACCATATTGTGTTTTTATACTGTGTTTTGTTAAAGTGTATAGCACATTACAATCATCGTTTAATATTTTTTTGCCATTTCATGTTTGTTATTATTCACAGTTGAAACATAGTAACAGTAATTATGGCTGTCATTTTCTTTATAACACTTCATGTTTATCAAATAATAATATTGTACGAACTACGTTTTTGGACATGAACTGTTTTTGGGTCACCTTGTACGTTTTATAACATTGTGTTATATTTTGGAAATAGTCATTGTGCACATTGCTATTTATGGATTCAGGAATATTTGAGTTTGTTTTCCCTAGCAGTATGATAAATGCACCAATTTCAGTTGTGGCATAATGACTCCTGCATGTGTAGTTACTTGCCCACTGCAGAGGCATAAATAACTTCTGCTCTGCAGGCAAAAGCAAGGCTTTGTTACCAGGATAAATGGCAGCTTTAGAAAACAACAGTACTGCATTGTACTATTTATTTATATTGATGTGTCAATCCAATTACTTTGTATTGATGTTTACATTGTCAAATGAATTTAACTACAACATTAAAAATAGAATGTGTTCCCAGTTTTTATTTTGTACATGTCTCACTTTATTTATATATTGTATAGAATTAAAAAGGCATTAAATGCATTTTGTTGTAGCCTATAATTAAGTATGGTGTCATGGTAAGTACAGTCACTGACAACACAAGACTTTGTAACCAACTTTATCTGAAATTAGTGCAGAAATGTGGCATTATATTGTAAATGATTTTACAAATAAAATATTTTTGGATATACAATTTATTTTTTATTTTTACAGACTTATTTGAATTTAACTACTTTTACACTTGCCTGAGTCAAAGAACATTTGAAACATTCATGTGTACTAACTAATACTTCGGCTATTTAAGATGTGTGTTTTCTTTGTTTGTTTGTTTTTTACCTATGTTACAGTGTGGTTGATTTACCTCTGTATAACAGAACATTACTGTAAAGGAAACACAGATTCATATGGACTCTAGTTCATTTTTGGTTTGTCATTGAATGTTACCAGACTGTATTTCTGTGGGTGTAGTATGAGTGGCCGTCGATTGGGTTCCCGTCGCCTAGCTTACCGGCACTGGGATCCCAAGCGCCGGCATGCCGGCAGCGGGGCGGGCGCAGATTAGCCCCTTGCTGGCTCGCTGCGCTCGCCAAGCTGCGGGCACGGGTATTCTCCCTCCAGGGGGGTCGTGGACCCCCCGGAGGGAGAATAGTTGTCTGTATGCCGGGTGTCGGGATTCCGGAGCCGGTATACTGAGCGCCGGGATCCCAACAGCCGGCATACTGAATACCACCCATTTCTGTGATCCTACTCCAACTGAAACATAAATGCACTAAAACACATCTCAAACAGGATGTTTTGTTGTTTATTGACAAATTTGGGATACTTTTTCAGGCATGTTTTATGTATGTTTGTTCTAGGAGATTATTATTTTATAAAAACCATAATTAAAAGTTAAGTTTTAACCTTCCCATTGGAATATTATATTTCCTTTCCAAGAGTGCACCCACAAAGAAGTCTTCTTTCTTTTTCTGTACAACTGCTCTACAGTAAGCAATTACTGACTTCAGTGTGCACCACCAGTCTAACTTATAGTGGCATTTTGTCTAAGATATCTGACATATACTGGTTAATAGAACTAATTTTTGTCCATGATTTAACAAATCAAAGTCATAGTCTTTTGCATACTTTTTCTTATGTCAGGCCCATTACATGTTCTAAAAAAATAAATGTTTTATACAAGTAGTTTATTTATTACCAGTTATTTATATAGCACACCCATATTCCGCAGCGCTTTATAAAGAGTTTTTGGCCATTCACATCAGTCCCTGCCCCAGTGGAGCTTACAATCTATATTCCCTACAACACCTACACGCACACACATTCATGCTAAGGTTAATTTGTAGGGAGCCAATTAATCTACCAGTATATTTTTGGATTGTGGGAGGAAACCGGAGTACCCGGAGGAAACCCACGCAAGCACAGGGAGAATATACAAATTCAAGTAGTTTGATATAATTTGTGGTATATGTTATGTTGTTTCACTTGTGCGTGCAAACACTTCACTTCCTCCACACTCCGCACTAGTTTTTAATTAATATAACAACATATGTATAAAATGTGAGATGCTGAACCAATAGTCCTAGGTCCTGGCTTATGAAGTTTTTAGCCAAACCTGGTTGCAGAAAGATGCATGAAGAAGCATACTGTAGCTGCACTTTGTGTTTCACTTCTGCAAAGTTGTGTGAAATATTTGTACTTCCCAGTGGAATATTGCATGCTCCACTTTATGGTGTCTAAGGCATAAAGGAAACATGGGAGCTGGCCTAATTCTAATTCATTACTAAGTAGCTTGGGTTGTATTCATATGTATATCTATTGTGGTAGCAGATGAGGCCCCTGCTACTGGATTTGCAGCTAGGGTGCCTGTCTCATTGTTAAAATTACCAATCCAGTCCTGGCCACGCCCGCCTAGAGGGTAAACACTGGATCTGATCAGACATGGGTTTACCTTCCCAAAGGTCTTTTTATAGTCCCTTTGTTCACTGTTTGTTTTCCAACAATTCTGATTTCCTGCTCCATGTAAGCAGCCCTTTCTTCCTACTGTATATCCTTTTATAGCAGACAATGTATTTCTATAGGCCAACCACAACTTATTTTCACTCCATTCCCACTCACTATACCTATCACCAGTTTGATACGCTTCCCTTTCTAATTTACCCAGCACAACTTTAAATCACAATGCCACTGTCTAGAATCAGCCGCATGTGGCTCTTTGAACTTGTAAATGTGGTTCTCAACTTCTTGGTGCCGGTACAGGCAGATTGACATAAAGAGAACTTCAGTGTCATGTGACCTCCTATGCACTCTCCCACCTTGCTCTGCACTGTAGCGTTTGCATGCTTCAGCTGTAAAGTCAAGTGGGGAAGTGTCGGAGACACTGATGAGAACGTAGAGGGGTCATGTGGTAGGTAGGGTTACACATCACAGGGGTCGCCATTGTTATTTGGTCATCAATGGTTTTCTGCCCCAGGATTTTGTCTGGTCTGCAGCCTTTGTAAACCAACAGTTGCAGCAGTTTTAAACTGCTGACGGGCACATATTCTAGCCGGGTGTGTATTGCGTGACAGGCGGTCTGGTATCCCGGCAGCGGAATGCCTGCGGGAAAGATGGGGGAAGGAGCGCAAACAGCCCAATGCGTGCTCAGTCGCCACGGGTTCTATTCCCACTATATGGGTGTCATGGACACCCACGAATGAGAATAGTCCCTGTTGGTCATCATGCTGACCGTCGAGATAGTGAGGGGGTGGGATGAAGGGGGAGGTAATGTGACCGCCACATAACTACATCCCATTCTAGCCATATCTAGCATTAAGATGTCACGTCGAGGAGGTCTGTATAGAGTCAGAAGCTGCTAGATACACCCTGTTGCCCTGTATCTTTTCAGTGTAATTTATGTTCTAAATTAAAGAGAAAATTAGGACTATCTGTATTAAATTTGTCACCTTTCTATGATTGAATATTGTTATTACATTAGACAAGATGTGCCTTATAAAGTGTGCATGGCTTGTGCAGAAGGCATCCCATGTAGATCAAGGCAGAGTTTCTACCACCTCAATGACATGTGAGGGCATATTTGTAGCCCTTGAATTGGTGAAAGTACTTGGGCAGTGTGTAGAAATTCCCTGCACCACTCACCCTCTGCAAACAGGTAGCATCTCTCCGATCTGTCTTCTCCACTAATAGAATCTCATTTACCTA